>NW_015505483.1:1828744-1861118 GCF_001515645.1 Sinocyclocheilus grahami | reverse complement strand
TTATATTGCAGCCATTTGCTAAAATCATTTAAGTTAATTTTTTTTCCTCATTAATGTACACACAGCACCCCATATTGACAGAAAAACACAGAATTGTTGACATTTTTGCAGATTTATTAAAAAAGAAAAACTGAAATATCACGTGGTCCTAAGTATTCAGACCCTTTGCTGTGACGCTCATATATTTAACTCAGGTGCTGTCTATTTCTTCTGATCATCCTTGAGATGGTTCTACACCTTCATTTGAGTCTAGCTGTGTTTGATTATACTGATTGGACTTGATTTGGAAAGCCACACACCTGTCTATATAAGACCTTACAGCTCACAGTGCATGTCAGAGCAAATGAGAATCATGAGGTCAAAGGAACTGCCTGAAGAGCTCAGAGACAGAATTGTGGCAAGGCACAGATCTGGCCAAGGTTACAAAAAAATTTCTGCTGCACTTAAGGTTCCGAAGAGCACAGTGGCCTCCATTCCTTAAATGGAAGACGTTTGGGATGACCAGAACCCTTCCTAGAGCTGGCTGTCCGGCCAAACTGAGCTATCGGGGGCGAAGAGCCTTGGTGAGAGAGGTAAAGAAGAACCCAAAGATCACTGTGGCTGAGCTCCAGAGATGCAGTTGGGAGATGGGAGAAAGTTGTAGAAAGTCAACCATCACTGCAGCCCTCCACCAGTCGGGGCTTTATGGCAGAGTGGCCCGACGGAAGCCTCTCCTCAGTGCAAGACACATGAAAGCCTGCATGGAGTTTGCTAAAAAACACCTGAATAAGATTCTCTGGTCTGATGAGACCCAGATAGAACTTTTTGGCCTTAATTCTAAGCGGTATGTGTGGAGAAAACCAGGCACTGCTCATCACCTGTCCAATACAGTCCCAACAGTGAAGCATGGTGGTGGCAGCATCATGCTGTGGGGGTGTTTTTCAGCTGCAGGGACAGGACGACTGGTTGCAATCGAGGGAAAGATGAATGCGGCCAAGTACAGGGTTATCCTGGACGAAAACTTTCTCCAGAGTGCTCAGGACCTCAGACTGGGCCGAAGGTTTATCTTCCAACAAGACAATGACCCTAAGCACACAGCTAAAATAATGAAGGAGTGGCTTCACAACAACTCTGTGACTGTTCTTGAATGGCCCAGCCAGAGCCCTGACTTAAACCCAATTGAGCATCTCTGGAGAGACCTAAAAATGGCTGTCCACCAACGTTTACTATCCAACCTGACAGAACTGGAGAGGCTCTGCAAGGAGGAATGGCAGAGGATTCCCAAATCCAGGTGTGAAAAACTTGTTGCGTCTTTCCCAAAAAGACTCATGGCTGTATTCGATCAAAAGGGTGCTTCTACTAAATACTGAGCAAAGGGTCTGAATATTTAGGACCATGTGATATTTCAGTTTTTCTTTTTTAATAAATCTGCAAAAATGTCAACAATTCTGTGTTTTTCTGTCAATATGGGGTGCTGTGTGTACATTAATGAGGAAAAAAAATGAACTTAAATGATTTTAGCAAATGGCTGCAATATAACAAAGAGTGAAAAATTTAAGGGGGTCTGAATACTTTCCGTACCCACTGTATATATATATATATATATATATATATATATATGTGTGTGTGTGTGTGTGTATAATTTTTTATATTAAATAATTATATTAATACTCCAATTTGTTGTTGAAACATATTATCATATACAGTGCTTGCAATAAAAAATGATTTTCATTGCAGATTTATGCAAACATTCATTAAATAATAAAGACAACAGAACAAATTAATAATGTAGTGCACATAACATTGCTGAAATAAAATATAAATATTAAATAATATTTACTAAACAAAAATGTAAAATGTTACTTTGACAATTAAGTGAAATAAATTTAAGATGAAACACTTAAATTACTAACTGGAAATAAATAAAAACTAAAACTACACGAAAACTGAAATAAAGGTGAATTAACCCGAAGAGTAATAATAATAAAAAAAACGTTACAAAATTACAAAACAAATAAAACATATTGAAACTAAACTAACTGAAATAGATAAGTGCAAAATGACTAAATCTAAAATGAATTAAATTAAAGCTAAAAATAAATATATTTTGTTATATTAAAAATGACAAAAGCACATACCAAAATGACTCAAACTTAAATCAAAATTAAAATGAAAATATATAACATAAAAGCTAATTCTCAATATTAAAAAACAAATAATACTGTTTATAACAAAATAAATAATACTAAAATAACACTGATTATACATTGGAGACAATGCTTCATAAACTATAAAAGAGCAATCTTTACACCATAAAATGTTAAAAAATATAATCAGCTATCAATCCAAACTCAACACAACTACAAGCACACTATCCATGTGGTAGCCCTCCTTAACTGAGTGTGCATAGAAACGAATGTATCAACAGAACAAAGGAAGACAAAAGGGAGGAAAAAAACTGTGGTAACGAAACACAATATCAGCTATCCTTGTGCATATCCTATAATCCCTCTTTTAGCCCCAGGCCTCAGCAGCAGAAACTGGAAGTAATGTCCCTAGACACTCTAAAGACAACAAAGAGAGCACACACCCATCGCATTCACAGCTCACACCCATTTCTCACTCAACACCGCTCTCATGCGAGAAATCATTGTGAGAAGTCTGCGGTGATTGTAAATACATTTGTCGTGAGAGAAACGCCATTTGTTTTTGAAACGTCCCTCAGGTTGCAGAAGCTTCTGTGTGAATCTGTGATCTAAGTGGCTCCTACCTCTGCGGTGAGCTGTGAGTTCTGAACAGTAATCTGTCATAATCTTCCTCTTGCAGAAAGCATTGTTTAAATGACTGTGAAGTGACATAAAGGTCTTTAAAATGCAGCATTCAGGAGAAAACCTGGGCAGGAAAAACAATGGAAGGACGCATGCCTTCAGCCACTCGCAGGAAAAGCAGCTCCTCCAGGGGCCGTTTTGGCCCCTGCCATACCGACCTTGAGGTCTGCACAGATGCAAAGAGCCCATCCTGCAGAACATGATAGCTTAACTAGAGGAAGAAAAGATACATGTGCTATTAGGGCTGGAGTACAGGAGGTTGTGAGCTCTTGCATATTTTATGTTTACCTGATAATCAAAAAAGCAGCAGTGGTACACAACAGAACTGTAAAACAATTTCCTACAGCAATATTTGGCTCCATGTTTAAAAACATGTCTCAGGCTACTCAACTGAGACTGCACTGCTCTCGGTTACTGAAGCCCTGAGACAGGCAAGAGCAGCTTCCAAATCCTCAGTACTCATCTCGCTGGATCTGTCTGCTGCTTTTGACACAGTTAATCACCAGATCCTCCTGTCCACCCTCATGAAGATGGGCATCTCAGGAACTGCACTCCAGTGGTTCAAGTCTTACCTCTCTGGTAGGTCCTTCAGGGTTGTCTTGAAGGGATGAGGTTTCTAAGTCACAACTTCTTGCTACTGGGGTTCCTCAAGGCTCAGTGCTTGGACCACTTCTTTTCTCCATCTACATGTCATCTTTTGGATCCGTCATTCAGAAAAATGGCTTTTCCTATCATTGCTATGCTGATGACACTCAACTCTACTTCTCATTCCAACCAGATGATCTGACAGTAGCTGTTCACATTGCAGCCTGTCTGACAGACATTTCTGGCTGGATGAAGGATCATCACCTTCAACTCAACCTTGCAAAGACAGAACTGCACTTCATCACAACCTCTCTATACAGCTAGGTTCATCAACCATAACTCCTTCAAGGACAGCCAGGAACCTTGGAGTTGTGATGGATGATCAGTAAAGCTTCACAGACCATATGGCTACAACAGCCTGGTCCTGCAGGTTTGCCTTATACAACATTAGGAAGATTAGACCCTTCCAAACAGAGCAGACCGCACAACTCCTTGTCCAAGCTCTTGTTCTCTCTAGACTGGACTATAGTAATGCTCTCTTGGCGGGCCTTCCTGCATGTACTATCAAGCCTCTGCAACTGATCCAGAATGCAGCAGCCAGAGTGGTCTTCAATGAGCCGAAGAAAGCTCACGTCACACCTCTCTTCATCAGTTTGCACTGGCAGCTAATAGCCACTCGCATCAAATTCAAGGTACTGATGCTTGCCTACAAGTCAACCACTGGCAATGCACCAATATACCTAAACTTGCTAGTTCAAACCTACTCACCCTCCAAAAGCTTGCGTTCTGCCAAACAGAGCAGACCGCACAACTCCTTGTCCAAGCTCTTGTTCTCTCTAGACTGGACTATAGTAATGCTCTCTTGGCGGGCCTTCCTGCATGTACTATCAAGCCTCTGCAACTGATCCAGAATGCAGCAGCCAGAGTGGTCTTCAATGAGCCGAAGAAAGCTCACGTCACACCTCTCTTCATCAGTTTGCACTGGCAGCTAATAGCCACTCGCATCAAATTCAAGGTACTGATGCTTGCCTACAAGTCAACCACTGGCAATGCACCAATATACCTAAACTTGCTAGTTCAAACCTACTCACCCTCCAAAAGCTTGCGTTCTGCAAGTGAACGACACCACGTGGTGCCATCCCAAAGAGGCACAAAATCACTCTCCCTGACCTTTTCCTGAACTGTTCCCAGCTGGTGGAACAACCTGCCTATCTCAGTCCGAGCAGCTGAGTCTTTAGCCATTTTCAAAAAACATCTAAAGACACATCTTTTTCACCATCACCTGACCAATTAATACTAGCACTTACCTATTCTATTCTATTCAGTCTAATAAAAAAAAAACCTTGCTATGTGCACTGTACTATACTAACTGAGACTTGTCATAGCACTTATATTTTGTATATTGTTGCTCTCTCATTGGTCTGATTGCTTCTACTTTGTAAGTCGCTTTGGATAAAAGTGTCTGCTAAATGACTAAATGTAAGTCTATAAGTCAAGTCAAGTCTGCCTTGTTTTATATAAAAAGGCAACTTTCAAATTTAATGTTGGTTTTAAATTGAATTGGCAGCACCACAAGTTGACTTGGAATTAAAGAAAGTGGAATTTACCATTTACCATTTTATTACAGTTCATAGAAATTAAACAGGTGGGAAATAAATTGTTCTTCCACTGTGGTTTAGAAATGACTAAATATAAAGAAATACATATAAATTAAGTGCACATTTCTTTAGGCATAACATTCAATACTTTTGAAAAATTATTTTACAATTTCAGACAAGTATGTAAAGGCATTTTTGTTGAAACATTACTAAATTGGAAATTAAATGGAAATATTAAAAAAAATATATATATATATTAATGACAAAAACATACTAAAATGACAAACAAACTAAAATAAAAATGAAAAATACTAAAAAGCTAATTAAAAATATTTATAAATACTACATATTACTAAAATAACACTAGTTATACATTGAAGACAATGTTATTTAAACTATGAAAGAACAATTTTCGCGCCATAAAATATTAGTGATAAAAACAATCAGTTATCAATCCAAACTTGACAAAACTGATCGCACAATGTCCATGAGGCAGCCCTCCTTAATTGAGTATGTATAGAAATTAATGCATCAAATTCAATTCAAAATCAATCTAAATTCAGGAACTAAATGACACACAACACTGGAAAACCCCTGGCCATATTCTGGCATAAAATGCACACGGTTCACAATCAAACAAATTCCTTACGGATAAATCACGCCTTATGAATCAATTCCTCAAAACCTAATGAATCAATTCCTTATGGATACAGTATCAAATCACTGAATATCCTGATTTGATGGAAATATATTGGATTACAGAGGCAAAACTTCACCCAAATGTGTTGGACACTATAACCAGCTCCACCGTGCTAGTTCTGCAGGACTAACCACCAAACTACACCAGCCTGGAAACTCATGCTGGTTTAAGCAGATCTTTGCCACAGAAAATAAGTAAGTGAAGGAGTGAAATCACAAAAGAAACAGGCTATAAAAGTGGAAGCCTACATGGCTGAGCGAGCTAAATCTCAAAAAATGTTGCTAGCCACGCCAAGCCTAGAATCAGCCCACCATTACATTCTATTACCCATCAGGGGAGCCAGGGAAGAAGTGGCCGCAGATTGCAGTGATTAAAAACAAACTCTGCCAGTGAGCAGTCAGAAAGGAGGGGCTGCACTTCACTTTGTGGGAGCTGAATAATACAGCTGCTCTTCCATACGGAGAGGGGCTGGAGTCGGCTCGCTCTGTCTGTCTGTGGCCTTGGGGACGCCTCTTGAAATGCCTGCACTGGCCAACAAAAATAACCAGCGCCGACTTCCCACTGTCGCCACAAACCACCGCTGCACACCTTCCACCAAGCAGTCTCTGAGCCACAGCTAAACCCAGACAGACAGAGTGAACACGTACAAAAAATAGATCAACGTGGGACAATGGCTCCTCAGTTTCTTAGGCTCCAAACGTACCCTGTGTAAGTAAGACAGCGTGAACACTTCTAGCTCCGTAAGCTTGATTTCACACATTGCTACAATCCGAAATGTGTCAGAACCACTAGTGTACTGCAAATCTCTGAGGCTCCCTCACCCAAGAGAAGTGACGTTACACATGGAAGTTGTGCATTAAAATCTAGCCCTTTCTTATACAATTTGGATTCATTAGCTGCTGTTTCTTTAGGGATTTCTGACAAGTAATAAACAAACTTTGCTGTTTAATCAGATATATTTTAACTTTGCCGTTCAATGCATATTTTTTTCAAGCACATGCTACTTTGTTTTGCACATGTGATTCCGGTGTAAATGACGCTTTAGAAACGTGTAAATGCACCTTTTCAGATATGGTTTTCTTTTGCATTGTAACGATGGCCTATTCAATAGTTGGCTGAAGAGTTGTTCACTTGTAACTAAAACACAAGTAATAGAGTGCAAAGATTTTGAACTTTCAAAGAATCCTAAAAAATATATATTACAAGTTCCGGAAAAATATTAAGCAGCACACCTGTTTTCAATATTGATAATAAATGGGGGGGGACTTCAGCACTGAAGACTGGAATAATAACTGCTGAAAATTCAGCTTTGCCCTTAGGAATTAATTACATTTTAAAATATATGAAAATAGAAAACATAATAATTATTCAAATTACTTCTTTAAATTATAAATAAATATTTAAAATATTACTTTACATTATTACTGATTTTACAGGACTTTACTGTATTACCATAGTGTATTACTGTACTATATTACTATTTTACTGTATGAAATAATTGCGGCCTTGGTGAGCGTAAGAGACTTCCTTTCAAAAATTAAATGAACAATTGATCCCAAACTGTTGAAAAGTACTGTATGTAAAAGAAAAAAAAACAGTAAAGGCAATTGAACAGTCAGAAATATATGTGATAAAATACAGATCCAATATAATGATGCACATCCGATTTCTTTGTTTACATTCACTTCACTTAGGACATAACCAGCTGTGTTTATGAGAATATTTGCAGAGACAAGTATTTTGAGATCAGTTTGTGTGTATGTGTCCATTCAAGCACACAGAGATGCAAAAGAGAACAGCATTCTTTAATTGCGCACTGTGTGAGGCAGCTCTCTGTGTAAAAAAACAACGCGAGTACCGAATTGACTTGTCTTTCGCCTCTTCTTATGCTTGAACGTAAAATGGCAAGACCTGAAAATGTGCAAATGATAAACTTTCACTTTAAAATGGTTAAAGGGGTCATATGATGCGATTTAAAATTTTCCTTTCTCTTTGGAGTGTTACAAGCTCTTGGTGCATAAAGAAGATCTGTAAAAATGCAAAGACTAAAGTCTCAAATCCAAAGAGATATTCTTTATAAAAGTTCAGAGTCAGCCACACCTACCTAAAACGGCTCGTTCTAACACGCCCCCACATACCTACGTCACTATCTGGGAAGATTTGCATAACACCGCCCAAATGTTCACGCAAAGAAAGAAGGCGTAACTTTTATTCTCGCTGTAGTATTGTTGCCGCCGCCGCCACCACCATGTCGTGAAGGCGCTGTGTGCTTCGTTGTGAAAGCGAAACTACTTTGTTTGGCCTTCCAAAAGAGGACGATATCGCTTCGTCATGCCTGGAGCTGATCCGTGCTGGTCGCTGAGGAAATACTTCAACTTCACGCGGTCGATCGCCGGATCGGCTTTCACCGTGGACGAAGCGGAGTCCAGCCCAGGGTCGTCACATGTGGTTGCCGCAGGCATCACAATATGGTAAGGGACGTAACATTTCTGTCACACGCTTGAGCAATTCGGCCAATCACAACGCACTGGATAGCTGGCCAATCAGAGCACACCTCGCTTTTTCAGACCAATGAGCTTTGTAAAAATCGACGCGTTTCAGAAAGGCGGGGCATAGAGGAGAAACAATAATGTACAATATGTGGAAAATAATGTGTTTTTTGAACCTTAAACCGCATAAACACATTTCATTACACCAAATACACAAAATACTGTTCTTTTTAGCAACATCATATGACCCCTTTAAAACTATGATCCATTACACCCCTATTTACAACTTTTCCAATCCAGTAAAATATCTCTATCATGCCCTACTAACTGTACTAACCCTACTGATTTTATACTGATCAAGGGTCAAATTTTGCATTCACATAGTTGCGTAGAGAAATGTTTCTGGACATTTCGAGAGCCATAGTCAAACATATGAGCATATTCTAAACAGTAATGCTACATATTGTAATATATTCTACAGCACATTTGCTGCACTATGGAGTAAGTATATTCCTGTTTGTCACTGTGAAGCAGTAAAGGTGTGGAATTCTTCAGCACTCATAAGTAACAATATTAATTCAGTCTATTTCCATTTGAACACACAGCCGGTGGCAGCGTAGCAATTGTGCTGTCAGAGGACAATGGACCCAATGGCGATGCAGAAAAGAGCGAGGAACAGGAGGGGGGTGTTGATGATTTGAGTTCAGCGGCATGTTAAAGCATCATGCCAGAGGCAAATAAAAGACTATAAAACACTCCTGGATGGCACCCACAAAATCAGGTTTCCACTCCATCATTGTAAACCAATCTTTGAATATCACCAATGACTAACAGTGTAGGATTCTATCCTGAGAGTTTCACATAGCAGATTTGAATTCACAGATAAATAGAAAGAAAAACGTTAATTCTAGAGAAAATTAAGTACTCAGCAGTGATACTAACTTAATAATTACGCAACTTGAGTGTTTTACAACTTCGAAGTGTTTCACACCAATTGAAGTCCATTAATTTTAAAGAAGTATTGCTGTTGTTCTGGTGCAACTTCAGATAACCAACAAGATGCGTGGATTTTTTTTCTCCATTCTACAAGTGTTACTGGTTTTGAGCCCTGAACAGATTTGACAAAAGGCCCTCATATTTAATTTTGTGGTTTACCATGAACTCTGATTTGTCTGATGGCAAATGGCATCAACACTATATGCAGTGACTTTCAATTGAGTTTAGAAACAGCAATACAATGACGTCACAAACAAAGTTGAATGTCATGATGGCGACGGCCCAGCGTTATTATTAACTAAAACTAAAAAATGCTAAAGATTGTTCCCGGTAACAGTTAAAATCACATGCAAAATTTTAATGAAAATTAAAAACATTGTCTTGACAACTAACTGAAATAAATGTTTAAGTACTAAAATTACAACAACAACAAAAAAATAATGCAAAAGAATAACAAAATTACAAAAACTTTAACTACAATTTTAATGAAAACAAAACTGAAAATGTAAAAATAAAGACTACAAGTACTATTATAGTATATAAGTAGTACTAAAATAACACTGTGCAAAAAGTAAGAGCTTTTACTAGCAACTATCCCAAGTAATGTCAAAGAGAGCAGACAAGGAAAAACATAAAAGTCCATTTCACATGCAAAATTTAGCTGTTACTGGTAAAACACTTACTAAAGAAAATAAAAAACACTTCTATTTTTGAATGGCTGTCAATGGAGAAACAGGCCTTTTCATCCAGCAGGGGCTAACAGGGTCATCCTAACCAGCCAAACCTTGACACATTTGATATTTTGCAGAGGTCTCAAGATGTGTTTATAAAAAAAGTTATGACACACCATCTTACAAAAAAAGATTATGGCACAAGAGACGCATTGCAATGGTTAAAAATGTCCATCTGACACTTATGCATATTCACCAACAATTAAAAATAGAGCTGATGTGTGCTACCACCCCACTCCCTAGACCTTGCTTGATTATCTGAGCACTTGAATAAACAAAATGACCAAAATTCCCATCCTAGTGGCTCATCATGCAAATGATTCATTGACTGCTGAATGAAAACACAAACATCAAAACAGTGGCTTCCAACAGATGAAGCACTGTGGTTTTTCTGCAGAAAACCGGGACTCCAGAGTTTCCACGGCTTACAGGGCAGCATTCACTGGAATCCAATCAATCAATGGGACCTTATCTCTGCTGCAAGTGTTTGGCATACTTCCATGTGAATTTGCAAACACACACGCTCACAAGTCTGGCACAGTTTAACAGACAGAACAAAGAGAAGACAATATATTAATGATCAGTTATCAGTTTCCTTTCTGCTGGCAGATAACAGATTTTTTTTCACTTTTAGCATAACCAATCTTGTTTACAAAAGCAGTGAGTGAGTACAGTGCCTGTCTGTGACAGTATCAAAAAGATCAGAAAGACGGCTGTTATTAGAACACTAGACAGGGATCATCTGATTTTGTCTAAAGAAAGAATAACACACTCATGAATGCTTTATTTATAAGGCTGACACTATAGGCTTGTTTGAGATTAGCAAGTTGTACGCATAACGATCACCACCAGGTGCATGCTGGGTACAAATGTTATCTGACATGCTGTGATGTCAAAAAATACAAAATATAAAATACTTTCACGAATACAAGGTTTTCAGAGCCAGGTGCTACAACTGCTTTCCACCAAATGAGGAAACTAAACAGTATAATGTGAAATAATTTGCTAAGAAGGAAGCTTAGTGGTTATTGCTTATTATTCTAAATATAGGAAGGTGTGTCTGTGGTTAGTAATTTGCATAATACACACCCACAGCATCTCCAAATAAGGGTGTTCCATGCAAACACTCAACATTACTAACTGCAATTGTATCCTTTATGTGCAATTGTGCTCTCTAAAGCTGCACTTTTTTTTCGTAATTTTTTTTCCAGGCAAATGGAACATCCAGTACACAGACACAAATGAGACTGTGTGAAAAAATATAATCAAAAATTAAATAATAAAATATTTTTATTATAATAATAATTTGAATTATCTTTATATTTTTTAATAAAATAACAAATATATAATAATACTTGAAATTTTATTATTTAAACACTTAAAAATTCATATTATTTTATATTGAAAATAAATAGTCAAATACATCCCATTTTAGTGTCCCCATCAAATTAAATTTGCAAAAAGTTTTTTATATGCACAGAAAACATATTAAATGCAAATAAAGTGTCTACTTTAATGTTGCCGTCTAAATATGAGTGAAATACCGTTCCATCGTCATTCAGTGTAACAGATTTATGTAAAAATGAAACAACATACTTATTCTGACTTATACTTATTAAAATATATAAAAGAAAGTGATCATATCATTCGAAATTTTATTTTATTTTAGATGATTAAAAATGTGCTGCCAGACAGGTATAACCTAGTGGTTTGAAGGATAGTGATTTAAAATTACGATAGTAGATTTAATTAGATTTTTGGGGCTGCACTGTGAAAAAAAAAGGTTTGGAAACACTGGTGTATATATAGCATATACGTTGCAGTATTCCTACCACTAGTAAGCTAGCATTCCATTTCAAACATTCCGAGGCTCCGGGCCAGTGTCAATAAGCTCAGTATTGTGTCACAAATGTAGAGCCTGGTGTGCTGTTCCTCCCTCTGACATCAGACATGCGTTCATAAGTTCACACAAGCTCCTATTCAAGCAGGGTCTCCGTAAAAAGCCTCAGTGACGGGTCTCTTACACTTGAGCAAGTCCTCAGCGTCGCACTTCAGCGCATCTACATCACCGTATGTACAGAAAGTGGCCCACAGTTGAAACTGTGAGGTCAGGAAAAGCAGAACAGATTGCACACAGCTGCTCTCTTAGTATCTGCATACAAAAGCAGTTGGAGCAAAACACCCTGTTGCTGCAAGAAATTGGTATTTAAACAATTCTAATTGAATTAGTTACAGAGGCTCTCCACCAATACTATTGAATATGCACAAACACATCTCATCTACTGTGTCAATCAAAATGCACATGGTATAAAACAAAGTTTATTTTTAAAAGCAGTGCTCTTTTGTTATTATAAAGTGCTGTCATGAATCAGTAAAACTTCACTGCAATAGAAACAGCAAACAGCTGTGCTATTAAATATTAATGCTCTTTTCTGCCTCTGTATGCTGACAGCCTAATTAGGAGCTCATTAATATTCAAGTGCACAATCATTTTGGGTTAAAGCAATTACAAAATTTACTCACGTTTAACCTTTAAGGCACAAAATGTGGATTTTAGTGGAGGCGATGTTGTATGTTTATCGGCAACGCTCTGGGTAAAGTAAACTTGATGATTTTTAACATACTGTAAGGCTCTTTTTTTCATAAGATCGGGTTTTAAACGGCTTCGAGTAGCAGACGATTTGTTGCATTCAAACTGTTACACAAACGGTTATAGGTCAATCACAACCCCACAGTGATTTTTAGTTTCCAAAATGCAGTATCATTCATTGTTATAGACCAAAAAAAGTGTATTTTTCTTGGCAAGCGCAATAACAGCTCCCTTGTTATAGGCACTATAATTGTCTGTCCCAATGCACTCTTCTTCCTGTATATGTCATTCCGTACATTTTTCAGCACACACAAGCATATTCAATCAGAAACAGCTTCTCTATGCAACATGGCATTTATAGGCCATCTTGTGCTATAAATTCAAAGAGAAAAGGAAATAAAATGATCATAATTCTTGTATTTAAAGTCAATATGATATTAAAATTGTTATTTTCCTAATGCACATTCAGAGACTTACTGCCCATAATATACTCTTCACAGTTCAATCAATTCACAATGGATAAAATCGTTTTTTTCTTGCTTCACACTGAAATATTTTGAAGAATGGAAGTAAAATGGGTTGCAAACGGCATTTTATGCTGACTGTAAAGGGGTCATAACATGGATTTTTTTTGTCATATATTCGCAAAAAGTATCTTTTTCAACACTCAAACTGGCCAAAATGAACAATTTTAGGGGGCGTTTCCCCTAAGGCTTGTCAGTAAATGACCACTGTTTTGATTGGCTCATGCAAATGCATGAAAAAAAGCATGTTAATGCTTTGAAAACATTGCAGCTGCTGCTGGAACCAATACAGTTGCTTTATCTTTCAACAAACATTTCTTTGCGAACTCACGATTACACTGTGCCTTGTTTACGAAATAATCTTCAGTCAAATTTTCAGAAAAGAAAAAAGTAAAAAAAACCTCTGATGCAATCCGGGACTCCATTCAAAATAAACTATCCACTCGTTTCTGAAGGCTGTACAGACACAAATATGCTGTTTAAATCGGACATGTCAAAACTAACTCTTTACTCTTCCATTTGTCCTGTTGTCGGGAGTAGCTCAAGCGCGTCGAGTACATCTGAAATTAATCAAGCATCTGTATACAGTGTAGATAGCATCAGTGATTATAATGGGTTCTATCTGCTTTTGAAGTGATGCTCGCATCTGGTCAGCCATTAAGTGATTGAACGCCAGTGCGCGGGGCCTATGATGCGATCTTGTAAAATTATTTGTCAATGTTTTCCTCTAGAATTATTTATATTCAAATGCATTTTTTTCATGTGTGACATCACAGATTCCACAATATCCAATTGTATCATTTTTGGTGCTTGGTTAAATAAATGCTTATGAGGACATTTAAGCTACGAAACTGACAATGTTTTAATGGTACAAAGACCTCTTATATTTTAAATGGATCACATTTGACTTCTCATGCCACAACCCCTTTAGAGACAAGAGTCACATTAAGGAGGCTATCTCCCACCTTCAATACCACGACTGAGGTGCCCTTGAGCAAGGCACCAAACCCCCAACTGATCCCCGGGTGCCGCAGCATAAATGGCTGCCCACTGCTCCGGGTGTGTGTGCACTTTGGATGGGTCACCATACTTGGCCACATGTCACGTCACTTTTCAATTACAATCCAAAGTCCCTTGTCCCCATCCATCTTCATATAGAAAACAGCAGCTTGGACATTCTGTTAAGTCATTTTCTGTTCTACACAATACATAAAATCATATGGGTTTGGAGCGCCATGAAACTTTTCCTTTGACAGTCTAAAGTCATAATTTATGTTTAGATACAAGTCAATTCTACTCTGTTTTTTAATATCAACATTCCTGTCCTCACAAGCCTTCTAAAGTGTTTTATCTCTCCACTTATATTTGATTCATATCATGGCTTTTGTATTTCACTCTGAGCTCCCGTATGTCATTTTTTTGACATCCAGTGGTAAGCACAAACCCACACGGCTCTGTTTTCTTTTGCTTCCCCTGCTGTCAATGCGCTGTCACACACGATAAGCATAAGAAGTGAGACACCCGCACACATCACGCTGCCGAGACGCTGGAAAAAAGAAAATACTAAGACAGCCTCCTAAACCTGCCCTGCTCCCATCTCACCTGGAGATTATCACTTAGAATGCGCTTAGAGTGACGGCCCTGTAGCAGACGGGAAAACAGTGTCGCTCTCATCACAGCAATCTAGTTTAGTGGAGCATGACATAATTTGCTTCAAAAGCGTTCTTCAATCTAACATTTCAAAGCAGGTGAAACTGAAACTGAGCTGGTATGAGCCATACAAATGATACGGAGGTCCACTGACAAAGAACAATAGAGTTTCAAAGATCTCACAGATATTAGCTCTCAAAAAGTATTTGGACACTTTTCATGTTTGAATGGCACTGATAGCTAAATATCAAAGCAAAATAAATTGTCTCCATTTCTGTCACCTGACTGAGTTTGGGTTCTTTGCTACTGTCCCTCTTTGGCTTGCTTTGTTGGAGACACTTAATATTCAGTAATATCATCGATTTGACGGCACTTAAACAATAGGATGAGATTTTGAAATATAAACATTTAAATGGTGGCTGTCATTAAGACTTTATTCAAACAAATTAAATATTAAAAAACAGTAAAACATTACAATTAATATATTATATGGTGCATATTTAGCAAAATGCTCCTCTCTAAAATTCATTTTTCGCGCAGACTAATGAATTTATGGCCACCAAATATGTTTTTTTTCTGACTTAAATGTGACATTGTTCACAAGATGTTTTATTGACGTATTTCCGCGGTTGAAACACTGACAGAGCAATTACAGGATATGGATTTTGGTAAGTTGTACTCTTTCTTTTAACAGACCTTTGAATGTTCATTTATGTTTATTTTGTGCTGTAACTGGTATTAAAGCGGAGGAGATTATCAGTTCACGTTTAATCAGGTTAAATCTGTCACTCCACATTAAACAGCGCCAAAACAGTACTTATTGTTTGAATATTGTAATAAAATGGACAGAATTTGAAATCTGAGACTTTGTTTCATATTAAAGTAACAAAGCACAAAGCTTATTGCGATTTATTGGATGGGAGGTGCGCTACAATATTCCGTTCATTAACTGAAAACAGGCTAGACTAATCTATTCTTGGGATTCAAGGATATTTCAGATATTTTTTACCCAGACCGAATAAGGATGCTAATGTCTTCAATAAATCTGTTCAGTGCTGAATTGAACTTGTTTAATAATTGAACAAATCATGCTAGACCAATGATGCAAACTTCTTCAAATATGACACAAATTCTCCTCTAAAGACAATAGTCTCATTATTCCGCTCAAATCAGTTCAGAGATGATTCTGTTCAATTAGGCGACTCAGTAAAGTGATTATCCTAAGCCTGTGCACATTTAAAGTTCGGACTGAACACTAAAGCTTGCTAAAGCTATCTGGGTGGTAGCCAGTAATGTAGAATAAACTGTGCCTTTTTGAGATACCCGAGTGGCCTTACTGTACAGAAATACACTTGCAACCTCAGAGCTATTTTTAAATGCTGTCAGAGGAAGGATGACTAACAATCCAGCAAGGGAAATAATTGGGCAATGTTCCTTAACATGTCAAATAACTTATTACAAAAATACAGACGCTATTGTCTACAGTGGAGTGTCTCAAATATAGCTAAACAGATTAAATATAATGAATGAACTCTAGCTTTAGAATTTAAATGGATACACTTGAACTAAGCATGCACAGCAGAGTGTAATCATTACAATTGAGGGAAAACAGAATGTATTATAACATCATGAACTACATACTATTACAATTTTTGGTTACGTTATATACATATAATGTTCAATCCATCCAGACCAACTAGCTGAGAATCAGCACAATATAGAGGCCTAAAACAGGTTATAGTGAACTTAAACAGTATATGCTTTAGAACAGTATGTACTGTAAAGAAAGGTCATACAGAATGTATTGCATCATAAAGCAGTATATTATTCACAATGGAAAAGTCTATACATAATAGAGCAATATGTTGGCCTACAACTACACATAAGTCATGCTAGCTGGTACTATAGAGTAAGGTATTATAAATCCAAATACTAAAGACTAGAAGTAATGAAGCAAATTCTATTTTGAGCTGAATGTAATATAGACTAGTACGCATATAATTTAAGGAAGTATAAATGAATGATTACACAGAAATTCAGTGGTAGTCATATATTATATAGCACTACAGACAACATAAATAGTTTATAGATGACAGACAGAACATAGAACAGTCTATACTAATGTCAGTAAAGAAGTGAAGCAGAAGGCCATAGATTAGTCATGTAGTATCACACAAGAGAAAGCATATACTATATAGAATTTGTGCAAAATATACTGAGAGTAAAACAGCTTATAGAATAGAGATACACTTTACTGACTAGAGAATCAATACAGTGCATATAAACTACTAAGTCATGCATTATTATAAAGCAGAGTGTACTTTAGACTAGAAGTCATGCAGTATACACTATAGAGCAGAATGTAAAAACGACTGTAGTAGTGCACTATCAGTGTCGGGGGTAACACATTACAAGTAACGTGAGTTATGTCTGAGAGTAAAACAGCTTATAGAATAGAGATACACTTTACTGACTAGAGAATCAATACAGTGCATATAAACTACTAAGTCATGCATTATTATAAAGCAGAGTGTACTTTAGACTAGAAGTCATGCAGTATACACTATAGAGCAGAATGTAAAAACGACTATAGTAGTGCACTATCAGTGTCGGGGGTAACACATTACAAGTAACGTGAGTTATGTCAGAATGAATCAGAATCAGAATCAGAATGAGTTTTATTGCCAGGTATGTTTACACATACGAGGAATTTGTTTTCATGACAGAAGCTCCACAGTGTAACAGAATGACAGTGACAGAACAAAAACACAGATAATAAAAAATAGAAAAATAGAACAAGTAAATAAGGAATAAAAATATACAAATCGACAATTGTATGTACAGGTATATAACCTGTACATACAATCAGATTACTTTTTTTAAGTGAAAAGTAACGTAACGCATTACTTTACATAAAAAGTAACTAAGTAACGTAATTAGTTACTTTTTTCAGGGAGTAACGCAATATTGTAATGCATTACTTTTAAAAGTAACTTTCCCCAACACTGTGCGCTATACATTAAAGTCATATCATCATAAAACATACAGTACACTAAAAACAGGTGACTACAGAGAAAGCTGAATGTAGTTTAGACTTTAACGACCTCATGCAGAATATACTATAGAGCAGAAAGTAATACAGACTATAGAGAAGTAAAAGAGCATATAGAACAGAGAAGTACACACTATACAGCGGCACAGAATGAAGTGTTGCAGAGAATAGCGAAGTCATGCAGTAAGTCATGCAAGTGCTGTACAGGGACTCCCACCTGCAGTGGAATTCCAGCCAAACTTCTCACCCACGCTCAAAGTTTCCGTGAGCTGATTGCTCTCACCATGGAGCCCTCACAACAACAACAACATGCCAAAACTTCCTCCCGACGCCACAACATCCCCTCGTTCTCGACAAGTGACACGACGGTCGCCGCCGATGTCGCACCGTGACAGGTCTTGAAATCCTGCTCAGGTGGCGCATATCGTGAGAGGATACAATTTCACGTTGGTTTAAAGGTTGTGTGGGACCACCCGAGGCGGTAGACGCTTATGTCCAAGCGCTGTACAGCGCCACCCGTCGGCCTCGAGTAAAACTGCAGCGCCTCCTCTCCTTCCTACTCTCCAATGTTCACAGCTCGGCCGGAGCCCGTCGTCTTCCCGGCTCCATTTCAACTGGATTTTTAACACTCCTAACCACCCCAGATCAGGACAGGACCGCGTCTAAGGTAAAGAAGAAGCTGTAAGGGTCTCGTAGAGTCCACATTAGGCGGGGTAACATCGTCCTTTCTTAGTGTTTTCAGGTCTGAAGTGAGGGGAGCTCGAAACTGACTTCACGCATCAGTTGGTACACCATGCTGACACTGGAGTGCCTCCTACCATAACAAACCTCTTACAAAGGATTTTAAAAAGATCCAATCTGAATCTTTTCGCCCCGGCGTGCGTTAAGCGACTCGATTTTTCCTCGCAATCCGCTCGCGATATCGCCTCGTTCTCCTAAAGTGAAGGGGGGTGGACATGCTGCAAATAGGTGCAATTATTGCTTTCCTTTGCAGCTCTTGAAATCTCCTTCTTCTCCGCGTCAGATTCTGCTGGAACCGCCGTGTGTTTTTTCTCGATAACTCTCATAAGCTCAGCCGCTTGCACCTATTCAGCAGATGGAAAGCGATAAAAACTCGAGGTTCTTTTCGCGGAGGAGGGTTTTTTGAACGTGTGATGGTCGCTGCAGCTTGTAACATTAAGCGCAAAACTGATACAATGTATCGCGGATCCATGTGAACCGTCATAATGGTTGCAACGGTGTTGCCGCTGCGTTATTTACAAATACTATCAGCTCAGGCGCTACTGGATTAAGTTGGTGTGTGTGTGTGTGTGTGGCTTTACGTGTGAAAACGTGGACGTTTTGTCCTTCAGAATGACAACAGTTTGATGTAATTGGATCCGACCATCTACGTTTGCTTGTGTTTTCAGAGTCCAAATACCGTGGATTCATTTTGATTGTTGCTCTCCTGGCACGCCGTTTTAGCGTGTATTCCTTAAAACTAACAAATACCTATTTTTGTGTTTACTGGTACTTCTCCTAATTACTAGTGTAAGTAATCCTACACTGACCAGTAGCCTCATTAGATTCTACTTGCTAGTGTTTATTCATTACTGACATTCATTCCTGCCTGTAGTGTCAAGTGACTATTCCATTAACTAGAAGCATATTTTTTTTTACAATTAAATTCTATGGGAATCTGTGATTCAGATAATAGCTATTCACTTCCAGCTACTAAGCATTCCAGCTGTTGCAGGCACCTATTCCAGTTTTTCTAGTACCTGTTTATTAGATACCCGTTTTTATTAGTTTTCAACTATCTATTTCACTGCACCTTAAAGATCTATTTATTAGAGACAATTGTTGTTAGTACATTTAGATTTATGCATTTGGCGCACGCAAGTGACTTAACACTGCATTCAGGGTTCTTGCACTAGTAACATCTTTAATCTCATAAATGAGCCATTGTGACTAATGATCACTTTATTAGTAGAAACTGGTATAGATTCTAGTGTATCTAATAAAGAAGTAATATCAAATGAAATTGCTAAAAGTCGATACAGAAATAAGTGTTGACATTATATTCTTATTGCTTGTAGAAATAGGCTAAATGAAGTTTCTGTGATATGTCACTTTGTGTTTGCGTATGCTCCTTGCTTCTGTTTGTATTTAGAAACGTAAGGGTTAGGGGTTCCAGGCGGCCTTGAGGTTAGGGTTTAAGTTTCCGCTGAGCACATTTGAGATTTGCTTAAACCCCAGGAGACTCCTGTGATCGCAGTCTGCCCTGCTTCAGAACCTCTTGTTGTCCTTTACAAAGGTGGAAAATGTCCAGTGAAAGACAACGGTCAGATGATGAAAGTCCCAGCACCAGCAGCGGCAGTTCCGATGCGGATCAGAGAGATCCTCCGGTGCCAGAACCAGAAGAACAAGAGGAGCGAAAACAACCCACGCCTCCACAACAGCAGAAGAAATCCACCAAACTGTCCAGCAAAACAACAGCCAAATTATCCTCCAGCGCCAAGAGGTAAAGCTGACAGATCTATCTGTTTTGCCGTTGAGGATTAAATGTCATTTTTTAATTCAGTCCTGTCAACACATTTAACTGCTTTTTATGATCACTTTTTGTGCATTCAAGTTCATTTTCGCAATGTGCCAATTAACAGTTTTGGCGGCTGTGCTCCGTACTTGAGAGTAAAAGCACTAAGCTTAGATAATTACTTAACTGCACGAGCAAAGAAGCCGTGTGATCGGCTTATATTTAATTTCAACGAACCACACCGTGTTTACTTGGCAAAAGTTCTTTTGAGGCATCCCAGAACGTCTATGTAAAGTTGTTTGAGGAACAAGAGAAGTGAATCGAATCCCTCTGCCTCGTGGAGACTAGTAAATACAGCGATTCTACCCTCAAATTTCATTGGCACTGAAAAAAAAAAACCGGTAACCAATCAATCCGCATCAATGCTCATTAAAACACCAACGACTTTCTCAATGCGGGTGGAATGACAGATCAAAAAAAACTAACTGTTATTCTTAGAAAATGTCAAAAATCCTGCCCTGGCTCCTTTACACGCTGTTGATAATGCTTTAGTAACAGCACCAGAGCTGTGCATTAAAGCTCTTGTCAAATATGCCCGAGAACACCCCCCTCCCTCCCTCTGTCTCATTTGCATATAAGCTTTAAAAGAAAATCTTTTGTGCTTAAAGTGACTTAAACCCGCCGACGAGGGGCGGGGTGTGTGCTAAGGGGAGCGGGCTTTGAGCTGAGGTGAAGATCAGCGGTGTGCGATGGAGGGAAAGGTAGAAACGAGCACGGCAAAGTTTTCCTGTTATGGGATTCGGGTTATGCCTCCGAGAACAAAGAGGAAGCAGCCATGTTAGCTGTGCTGAAGGGAGAGCCAGCCGTGCAGTAAACGCAGCAGAGGTAGAGGGCAGTGTAATTCCCTGGCTGCTTGCAATTCTCACAGCTTTCTCACCATCTCTCCCTTTCTCTCTTCTCTCCCTCGCAGAATCCAGAAAGAGCTTGCAGAAATCACTCTGGATCCTCCACCCAACTGCAGGTATGTGACTTAAGCGCGCCGTCATATATTACTCCTTTATGGGCTGTTTTGAGATAGGATGGCTGTGGGAAAGATTTGACTTTTAGCACCAACTGTGAGTTTTTAGACTCGTTTTAAACTGATGGACGGATGTGACATTTTGCTCCTCGGCTTCAAAGAGTTAGAGTCTTTTTTTTTTCTTCCTCTGAGCATTATTGTTGCTGATGTTCCTGTGGTCTTGCCGCTGTTGTGTTTTTAATAATATGGCAGATGCTGCTCCGAAGCATATGGCTTTGATTTCACATCCTCACGCTGAACTTACTGCTGAACCCCCATCTGTTTTAATGAGCTGACCTAGAGATGCCAGAAGAAGACGAGGGTGCTTTTGAAATTTCTTGTTTTTTATGCTTTGAAGGACAGCAGTTTTCTGATTGTTTCTTGTTGTTTTTTTTAAAAGTCTTTTCATTAGGTGGAATTTATTGGAAGAGTCTCCTCTGGTTGGTAATATTCTTAACACTCTGTGTTGGATATGTGTTTTGGCTTTCTGCAATATTATAAGAGATTTATGCTTATTGATTTATGCCTCTCAAATAAGATTTTATAGACGTTGTGTCATGTAATGGCTCTATCTGATGTGGTGTGAGATTGCATTTATTGGAATCATATTTTAGTGATAGACTGATATTTTAGTAATTATATTGGTTATTTTGAGATTATCAGCATTAATTGTCAACTGAGCATTTGGCAGAAATAGGCCTGCAGTTCATTATGAGTCAAGTAAGAAATTAATTCTTTTATTCAGAAAGAATGTATTAAATTGATCAAAAGTGACCGAAATCTTTCGGAATATTACGAAAGATTTCTGTCACTTCTGATCAATTGAATTCATTCTTTCTGAATGTTCTTTTAATCAAAGAATCCTGAAAAAAAGCAGCACATCTGTTTTCAACATTGATAACGATCAAGAAATTTGTTAATTCGAAAATCGTTATATAAAAATTATTTCTGAAGGATGATACGAGTAACGACTGGAGTAATGGCTGCTGAAAATTCAGCTTTGCCATCACAGGAATAAAATACATTTTAAAATGTATTAAGATAGAAATACAATATATAAAAAAGAAAAGCTAGTTTAAATTGTTATAGTACTTCACAATATTACTGTACTTTTGATCAAATAAATGCATCTAGCATAAGCGACGTCTTTCAAAAACCTTAAAAAAAACACGTACCGTCCTCGAATTTTGAATAGTGTTTCAGCTGCTCTAGTTTTTGGCATTGAAAAACCACATAGGCTGGCGAGTGTTATGTTTAAATTAAAAGTTTGTCAAACAGAGAGGCTGTAAATGTAGCATTTAAATTGTAAAAAAATTGTATACCTGCTGTGCAACAAATGCTTTTGGCCTTGTTGCTTTTTTGTTAATTTAGCAGTCAAGGAGAGTGCTAGAGTGTCTCAGTTACCCAACATCAGATAAAGCCGAGTGCAAGTCCAATGTCCAAAAGCAGGCATTGAATACAGCATGTTCATTTGATCCAGCGTTATGTCAGAAACTCCTCCAGCAACTGGTCTCAGCTCGGTTGACAGGTCATGCACTACTGACTCTACACACTGGGGATGATAAAGCACAGCGGATCCAAAAATGTATCATGGTATGATGTTATGTTTTTGCATATTTTTGCACCTGAACCGGATGACAGTGTGTTGCTATTCAGCACAGTTTAGGCAGTGTGATATGAAGCGTAAAAAGCAATGCGGACATATGTTTTTAATACATTTGCTGAAATTTGCTAGTTTCATTCTGTGATTTATTGTATTAAACTCAGATTTGGTGTTTAAAAAAGTCATTTGTATTCTTTGCATGGCAGATTTGAATTACCATTTAAGTATGGTATGGAATATAACAGCTTCAATTTTGGTGTGTTAATTACAGACTGGAAACAAATTGGTGTAAAAACAGTTTTCACTCAGTAAATGTCACACATAATTACAAAAAATGGCAAGTAACACATTGAATTAAAGAGTGGAAAGACTAAAGTAGTATTTTCTTGACAAATATACTGCAGTAATCTTCTAGAATATTTTTTACAGGACACAAAACTATTGTATTGCTTCAAAAGAACTGAACTATTGTGAAATCACGAGTCTTACTAACCACTTTTATGATTTTTTTAATGGTGATTTTTGATCCTTTTTTGAAGCCTGAATTTGAGCCTCTGTTTGTTGTGATTGAAATAAAAATAGCAGCCAGGATCAGAATTTGTCCACTTTTGTGTTCCACGGAAAAAACTAAGCCGTAAGAATTTTAAATTTTTGGGTGAACTGTTCCTAAGTGCAAATGCTCAGAAACGAAAATGCCATGCTTTTTTGAGAGGGCGCAACACAGCGTGCGCTCTGCCAGCCATGAGATCAGTTCAGCAGCTTGGAGCCGCGAGCCAGAGATGCTGATAATGGTAATTGACAATGCAGGGATTTGGTGGCTTTTCATGGTCTGATCTGTGCAGCCACACAGTTCAGCACACTGAGATGTTTATCCCGTAACGTTCATCATTAGCTCCCTCACTGGCTCTGTTCTCAGACAGCATTTCCCTTGAGCGCAGTTTACCTGGAGGCTTGACATATTATACTGATTTGTTGGTAATGTGCCACATCACATAGTATCTGTGGGAACATCGCATATCACTCTGGGCTTTCATATGGTTCTGAGTTTATTTCTTACAGCAGGTCTGGGCTTCATTACTTGAATGAAATGAAAATTCATGTCATTCCAAACCTGTACGCTGTTCTTTTTCCTGAGGAAAAAGGTAGGCGTTTTTGAAGCATTTTATTACGCAGTACAGTGAAGTTTATACTGACCAGATGCTGTCAAGTGCCAAAAAAGATTAAAGGAATAGTTCACCCAAAAATGAAAATTTGCTGAAAATGTACTCACCCTCAGGCCATCCGAGATGTAGATTAGAACAGAATTATTTCAGCAAGGAACAGCTTCATCGAAACTTACATCAATTAGCATTACATCACTTGTTCACCAGTGGATCCTCTGCAGTGAATGGGTGCCGTCAGAATGAGAGTGCAAACAGCTAATAAATTCAATAATATGGATAGAGGACTCGCATTTTAGATAGAAGGAATAGTTTGAAGTTAAAAAAATCTTGATGGAAATTCACTTCACAAGATGTTGATTGATGGACTGGAGTGGATTACTGTGATGTTTTTATCAGCTGTTTGGACTCTCATTCTGACGGCACCCATTCACTGCAGATGATCCATTGGTGAGCAATTGATGCAATGCTAAATATCTCCAAATCTGTTCTGATGAAGAAACAAACTCATTTACATTTGGATGGCCTGACACAAAAAAAAACATTAGCATATTACTATTACAAACTCGGATCACAAAGTGCCTATCTGTTATAGCCCTTTGGACATTCAAAATCAGCTAGATTGAGCACGACTCATTTGCACAGTATGAAGGGGTCTCGAGACAAATGTTTTGGGTGAGATATTCTTTTAATCAAGCAGTGCTGCTGGTGTTTCTGTCAGCTCTCCTTCAGAGATTGATAGCGTAAATTGCGCTTTTGTCACTGGTTTCACGCTGCTGTTGTAATAACTGTTTAGGCAGGCACAGTTACGCTAACGTGTTTGAAATAATGTGTTCCAGCATGACTAAAGGGGAAAATGGTTATGGTGATTCACTTAAAGACGCATTCAAATGCTTCTGTGTACAGGTGCTGCCGGACTTTCTGCATTTTCCCTCAAATCTCTGTCCAGCCATTTGTCCCGTCGCTGTGATTCCTTCCTAAGAAGCAGATTTTTAACGGCGATGAGGAGAGCGCTCTACGAGTTTTTAAGTAATCTATTAAAATTCATGCCGTGGAGTGAGAGGCCGATTGCTTCCCGGCATGAATTTGCATGTCTTCATAAAAATAAACAGTAAAACTCAAATCGCCTCTAAAGATGAATGATGGGTACTAGTCGAAGCCTTGCGTCCATGCTGAACAGGCAGAAAGAGGAAGCATTGCAAAAAGAAACAAAAAAATGATCTCGCGCTGTAGTCCCAGCAAAGCAACTTGCAGATAAAAGTGCATTTGTTTTTTATACTTAACGACCGCTGTGTAACTTCAGTTGTGGTTTACGGTTTGAATTATGACATTTGTGAGAATATAACACGTACGAGTTGAATAATTCCCCTAAGGCTCTTAATATAACCAGAGTATGTTTGAGGAAGTAAGAGGCTTTGACATGAGCTTGCTTGGTGTGTTAGAGTATGTCTGATGAGCTGTGTTTATCCCTGCCTTGTGTGCTGTGTGTGTGTGTGTGTTACGGCTAGGCAATAGAGTTATTTTTTTTGTATTTTTCAAAAGAGTAAATGTGGTTATAAATAATGAAGGCATGTATTCCAAAGCCTGTAAAATTCCGTTTGAGAACTTTTAAAGAACAAAATCAAGGCATTTTTGCTGCCGAGGTTTAAAGCAATAATATAAATGCACAGTAAAATCACAGTGTTGGTAGAATTCTATATTACCAACAAAGTAATATTACATATACAGTAAATATTGTATATCGACCAGCTCTAGTGTGTGTGAGAGCTTAAAAGCGTTAAAAGTGGAATTTTCTGAGATTTTTTTTTTCTTTATGATAGAATTCCTCAGAGTAAAGAGTTGCCATATTGGCCCTCATTATCAAAGCTCTCTCATTTGAGAATTGAGCTTTCATGCCTCTGTGGCGTTTTTTCTTCTTCTTCTGTCTCTCAGACTAGATGTAGAGGTTACGTGACCCGCGGCTACAGTGCCTGACTTGTTGAACATGTCAGCAGCCCTGGATGAAGGTGTTTAACACGGTGCTGATGCAACAGTTTGAAACACCCGTCATGAATATGAAGGTTTTTTATGCATGTTTATGACAACTGTCATTAAGTGTCATTCGCTCAGTTATGTAATTTTTAATGCAAATATGACATTGTTTGAGATGTCTTTTGTTACGGGCTATGGTTAGGGGTAGGGTTAGGTTAGGGTTAGGTCAAATAATGTCATATTTACATTAAAAATGACATAACTGAGCGAATGACACTTAATGACAGTTGTCATAAACATGCATACAACCTCCTTCATATTCATGACGTGTCATGTCATGATTATGAAGGTGTCATGTCAGTCTCATGCACACCCCTTCAAGTAAAGTGTTACCCATTCGTGTTTTTTAAGTTGTGTGGTAAAACAGAAAACTATTTTCGGACTTGGTACTGTTTGAGCTTGTACTGTTTGTTTTGTAATACTAGAGTGAGTATTTTTTAACTCAAGCACAATACACACTACCATTCAAAAATTTGGAGTTAGTAAGTTAGTTAGTAAGTAATCTTTTTTTTTGTTATTAATACTTTTATTCAACAAGGATGCATTAAATTAATAAGTGACAGTAAAAACATTGTTATAAGCTTTTTTTCAAGTTCTATTCATCAAAAGATCCTCAAATGTCTCAGTTTCCTCAAATATATTAAGCAGCACAACTGAAGACCATGAATGATCATGTGACACTAATGACTCTTATTCAATTTCAATGTTCAATTTCACAATTGAACATTGAAATTGAATTTTACTGTATTTTTATCAAATAAATGCAGACTTTGTGAGCATAAAAGACTTCTGTCAAAAACATGAAAAAAAATCTCACAGACTCAAGTTTTGAGTGGTAGTGTAATGTGAGTCTTCTATTTCACTTGTAATAAATAATATTTTGTTTGCAATTATTAAGTTGCAGTTAAAAACTGTAGTATAAGATGGAGTTCCTTTTATTGTAAAATATTTAATTCACTGAATTATCCCAAAATTTTGCACATTAATAAATTATATTTATTTAATATAAACTACTCTTAATGTAGAATGACTTGCGCTATGATTTTGGCCATATCATACCTATAAGGTATGTATTATTATTAATAGTCTGCTGTAGATAGATACATCTGTTGACCTGGAAGTGTTGTTTGGCTCGCTTATTGATTTTTAATTCTGGCCACTGCTGTAGATTTCACACACTGTCTTTTTGTTCTGCTCTGCAAATATTGGAGCAATAATATTAAATTTATGGACTGAAAAACTAGACAGTAGAAAGCTATTTTATTTTTATATCCGTCTGTATTCTACACCAAAGAAACGGCATTTAAACTAAATGAGTCCTACAGTTAGGGCGTTTAGACAAATGAAGAGACTCATTACAGATGTAGGGTTCAGAACCTTGCAGCCTGTACAGCACAACATACCATCATTATTGTGGTTATTATAGCAGACTGCTGCAGTAACTCCCCTTCATTATGACTGAATAAAGAAGCGCAAGGACAATGAAGGGAAACGGCGCAAGATGCAAGTCCAGGGCCTGCGTGCTGAGACGCTCGGAGTAAATATTTAAAGAGGACTCTTGGCAAGATTGTGTAATTGAGATCTGATGCATACTCATGAATCATAGAAAGCAATCACGTCGCCAATTATGACCTGGGTTCTCATGTAGTTCGTGCTGATGGTGCTCTCAGCGCTATTACACACGGGTCAGGCTCTCCGCAGGCAGTTTGTACGCCAAAAAAATCCTGCAAATGTATTCAATGCTCAGCAACCATTTGTCTAATTTGAAACGTAGCCCTTCAGCAGCGCCTCGTTTTCTCAGGGGGTCTTCCTTAACCCGCTTTCTTTCATTCGCTGCATCTCTCTTTCTTCTCTTTCCCTTGGTGAAGCTCACATTTATTACAGGCTTGTGACAGTGACGGCGTTTATCATGCCCTGGCTCTGGTCCAGCTGTCAGATTCACTGTGGGGCTTTTTTTTTTATTGGTGTTGTGTCAGAGAATGTCCTGCAGACAGCCTCGCAGCCGTCACAAGACACCCATCTTTCACACGAAACAGAATAGAAACGCTCAAGCAGGTGGTATATTGAAGCCAGCATTATGACCCCTTTAATGCTTTTTTTTTAAAGATCATTATTTGGTGTAACAGAATATGTTGACATGTTTTAATGTTCAAAAAACACATTATTTTTCAAAGGGTGGCAGAGTCTTAACTTTGATAAAGAATATCTCTTTGGTTTTGAGACTTTAGTCTTTGCAACTTCAGGGATCTTATCTACGCACAATCAGCTTGTAACACTCCAAAGAGAAAGGAAAACTTAATCGCATCATATGACCCCTTTAAAATTTATCCATTTAAAAAAAAAAATAATAATTTTATTCACGTTTCTGGTCTTATTTTGAATGAATCATAGGTATGTGTTATTTTACAGTTAGAAAGTGTCTTTGTAATCTTAAATTAATAAATAGTGAGCCCCCCTTCACTCTAAGCAGTTTAGGCTACTGGATAATGTTTAATTACTGTAGCCAAATAGCTATTTATTTTTTTAACATCAAGAAATTTATTTTGGATGCATATCCTATTGCTTTTATGTGATGTGTTTCATGTGAAATATGTCACAAAATAATAAAAATTGGTTTTGAATATATATATATATATATATTAGGGGTGTAACGGTTCACAAAATTGTTTCGGTACCGGGATAATTAGTTACGTCGCAATGTTGGAAATATTTGGTGAGCCAATGGGTATCACACAGGCAACGTGCAAGAGTTACGCCGGTGAATGTCTTAATCTCTGTTATTTCACTTTTACAGAAAGTGAAAGTAAAAACGGAATGACGGAGTAATGACAGAGCTGACGCTGCATATTCTCTCCGAGACGACGAGACGAATCTACTTCAACATATGCTGATAACCGTATATAGCTAACTGTTTTAATTTAGTCCCTTAATATTTATAATATTACATAGTGGAAAAAAATGATAAGAAACATATTTTGTGTTAAACGGGTTGTTTTTGAAAGTCGGTGCTTGAAATAAAAGCTTTTTATTTCATTGATATTTATTGTTGACTGCAGTGTTAATATTTTAATTGTAGGCCTATAAATCATTGTATAATAGACCTGTCTTAAAATAGGCTACCTTTTTAAAAAAAATTTTTTTTTATTGAGGAGTAAAATATAGCATAACCTTTTGTTATCCAGCCGGAGGGAGCCCTTGTGCAGAAACTCAACATATGCATTGCAGAAGTAATTGCACTGAGGATGCTCCAGGAAATCCCTAATATGGACGAAGGTGTCCACTTATAGCTGTAGCTGAATAAAATGCAGATATAGAGAAATTTTAACTGAGGAAATATGAAGACAATAAACATTGCGACAGTATATGGTTTATCTGTGTTCTTTAAGCAATCTTGGCTATTTTTTTAAGAATAAAGTATATTTATAATGCAATACTAATCGACATAGCCTTTATCATTGTATTAAATACTATAAAATAGTATAATTTCTGCCTCATTCTGTGATATGAAACCACGTCTGATCACAAAGTTATTTTAAATGCTCGACTGATTTTATGAATTTAATTTGGACAAAGAGCATGTCAGTGGACCCTTTTCAATAGAGTGTGATGATGCATTTAACGGTCATCAGCATTGTAAATCCTTTCAAAGTGTTTATATATATATACAGTGGGGTAAAAAAGTATTTAGTCAGCCACCAATTGTGCAAGTTCTCCCTCTTAAAAAGATGAGAGAGGCCTGTAATTTTCATCTTAGGTATACCTCAACTATGAGAGACAAAATGAGAAAATAAATTCCAGAAAATCACATTGTAGGATTTTTAAGGAATTTATTTGCAAATTATGGTGGAAAATAAGTATTTGGTCAATAACTAAATTTCATCTCAATACTTTGTTATATACACCTTTTGTTGGCAATGACAGAGGTCAAATGTTTTCTGTAAGTCTTCACAAGGTTTTCACACACTGTTGCTGGTATTTTGGCCCATTCCTCCATGCAGATCTCCTCTAGAGCAGTAATGTTTTGGGGCTGTCGCTGGGCAACATGGATTTTCAACTCCCTCCAAAGATTTTCTATGGGGTTGAGATCTGGAGACTGGCTAGGCCACTCCAGGACCTTGAAATGCTTCTTATGAAGCCACTCCTTCGTTGCCCGGGCGGTGTGTTTTGGATCATTGTCATGCTGAAAGACCCAGCCACGTTTCATCTTCAATGCCCTTGCTGATGGAAGGAGGTTTTCACTCAAAATCTCACGATACATGGCCCCATTCATTCTTTCGTTTACATGGATCAGTCGTCCTGGTCCCTTTGCAGAGAAACAGCCCCAAAGCATGATGTTTCCACCCCCATGCTTCACAGTAGGTATGGTGTTCTTTGGATGCAACTCCGCATTCTTTCTCCTCCAAACACGACAAGTTGAGTTTTTACCAAATAGTTCTATTTTGGTTTCATCTGACCATATGACATTCTCCCAATCCTCTTCTGGATCATCCAAATGCTCTCTAGCAAACTTCAGACGGGCCTGGACATGTACTGGCTTAAGCAGGGGGACATGTCTGGCACTGCAGGATTTGAGTCCCTGGCGGTGCAGTGTGTTACTGATGGTAGCCTTTGTTACTTTGGTCCCAGCTCTCTGCAGGTCATTCACTAGGTCCCCCCGTGTGGTTCTGGGATTTTTGCTCACAGTTCTTGTGATCATTTTGACCCCATGGGGTGAGATCTTGCGTGGAGCCCCATATCGAGGGAGATTATCAGTGGTCTTGTGTGTCTTCCATTTTCTAATAATTGCTCCCACAGTTGATTTCTTCACACCAAGCTGCTTACCTATTGCAGATTCAGTCTTCCCAGCCTGGTGCAGGTCTACAATTTTGTTTCTGGTGTCCTTTGACAGCTCTTTGGTCTTGGCCATGGTGGAGTTTGGAGTGTGACTGGTTGTGGTTGTGGACAGGTGTCTTTTATACTGATAATGAGTTCAAACAGATGCCATTAATACAGGTAACCAGTGGAGGACAGAGGAGTCTCTTAAAGAAGAAGTTACAGGTCTGTGAGGGCCAGAAATCTTGCTTGTTTGTAGGTGACCAAATACTTATTTTACCGAGGAATTTACCAATTAATTCTTTAAAAATCCTACAATGTGATTTTCTGGATTTTTTTTCTCATTTTGTCTCTCATAGTTGAGGTATACCTATGATGAAAATTACAGGCCTCTCTCATCTTTTTAAGTGGGAGAACTTGCACAATTGGTGGCTGACTAAATACTTTTTTGCCCCACTGTATATATATATATATATATTAGGGGTGTAACGGTTCACAAAATTGTTTCGGTACCGGGATAATTAGTTACGTCGCAATGTTGGAAATATTTCTGTTTTAAACTATGAAGGTGAGCCAATGGGTATCACACAGGCAACGTGCAAGAGTTACGCCGGTGAATGTCTTAATCTCTGTTATTTCACTTTTACAGAAAGTGAAAGTAAAAACGGAATGACGGAGTAATGACAGAGCTGACGCTGCATATTCTCTCCGAGACGACGAGACGAATCTACTTCAACATATGCTGATAACCGTATATAGCTAACTGTTTTAATTTAGTCCCTTAATATTTATAATATTACATAGTGGAAAAAAATGATAAGAAACATATTTTGTGTTAAACGGGTTGTTTTTGAAAGTCGGTGCTTGAAATAAAAGCTTTTTATTTCATTGATATTTATTGTTGACTGCAGTGTTAATATTTTAATTGTAGGCCTATAAATCATTGTATAATAGACCTGTCTTAAAATAGGCTACCTTTTTAAAAAAAAAAATTTTAATTGAGGAGTAAAATATAGCATAACCTTTTGTTATCCTCGCAGCACGGCAGTTATTTGGTAATTATTGCGGGGCAAATTAATTGTCATTTTAATTTAATAGGCCTAATAAAAGTAACTTCATAATAATAATAGTAATAGGCCTAATAAAATAAGAATGTAACAGGCCTACATTAATTGAAAAAGCCAAATATCTTAATATTGCCAACAATTTATGTTTTTGACAATATCCCTGGCTATCGTCGATACAAGATCATCGTCTTTCGATGCACCCCAGCATGTTACGTCGTTTGGGCTACCTTGTTGAGCGCAGTGACACTGAGAACATTGTATTTCACACACTTTAAGCTCTTTTATTTTCCAAATGTAATAGAATTAGTCCACCGAATCGAATCGTTCGGTTTGTAATGCGTACCGAACTGAAAGCCTCGTACCGAACGGTTCAGTACGAATACGTGTATCGTTACACCCCTAATATA
>NW_015505483.1:1815454-1825875 GCF_001515645.1 Sinocyclocheilus grahami | reverse complement strand
GACAGCCCCACAACATTACTGCTCTAGAGGAGATCTGCATGGAGGAATGGGCCAAAATACCAGCAACAGTGTGTGAAAACCTTGTGAAGACTTACAGAAAACGTTTGACCTCTGTCATTGCCAACAAAGTGTATATAACAAAGTATTGAGATGAAATTTTGTTATTGACCAAATACTTATTTTCCACCATAATTTGCAAATAAATTCTTTAAAAATCCTACAATGTGATTTTCTGGATTTTTTTTCTTCTCATTTTGTCTCTCATAGTTGAGGTATACCTATGATGAAAATTACAGGCCTCTCTCATCTTTTTAAGTGGGAGAACTTGCACAATTGGTGGCTGACTAAATACTTTTTTTCCCCCACTGTATAAGTAAATCATTTAAAATTAATCCCTGTTCCTAAAGCCACATGTAGTCAGATGGCCATTGCGTTTACATTTATTTATTTATTTAGTTGACCCTCATTTTTTTTTGACCTTATTCTTACTTTTTCCATTGTCCTTTTGTGTGTTTATTATTTTACATATTTTGGCTAATTTATTATGCTTTCAGCTACCAATAAGAGTGCAGTACTTTCTTGTCTAACATATTTTACCATATATAAATCTTATCTGCATATTTTCCCCCAAAAATCAGTGCAGAAAATGCAAAAAAAATGTCTGCATGTTTCCTTTAGGCATGCAGATAGGCCACCGTTCTAGCAATATATAGCTTTCTTTCTAACCATGTCTTATTCATCACTGTTTTATAAAAATTAAAGTGGCTGGAATCGTGAAGAATTCTACATGTTTTGTTCAACTTGTTTGTTGCAATAGTGCGGTCAACAGTATTGTGTAATCTGTGTTTTTTGTGTTAAAGATTAAAAATTGTGTAAAAATTGTGATAAAGGGGATGGTAGGGCAGTCGTTTCCTTTGACTGCAACTGCAGACATTACTCCTATTGTGTCAGCGCTCACAAAGAGGTGAAATGGTCTGAGCCGTATCTATCCATAGTCAGCGATATCCCGTGCCCCATCTCTGAGACTGCCTGAGGAAGCTGGTCTGTTTATTGCTCAATCATTAGTGCTTTGACTGCTCTTTGTTGATGCTGTTATTTTTTTTCAATGTTCTGCCCTCACTGTGATAATCACTTATCAGAGTGCTTGAAGGCCGTGATTCCTGGGAATGTACTTAATTTTCTTGAAGTTAAAGTGGGCACGGAATATCATGCACCAAGGTTGAACAACAAAATCTTGCGCTAGTCGTCTGATTTTCTAAAAAATGAGGCAATATCTGAAAAAGATTAGATGAGTGATTGTATTTACTGTACACAGAGCTCCCACGGCCATGGCAGTACATTTAAAAAAAAAAAAAAGAAGTGCTTTCAGATCTAGATATATGTTGGAAATTTCTGTGTTGTGAATTTATTTTTCTCTCTTATTTATTTATTTGTTTGTATAAAATCTTGATCCAGTAATCACAAATGACTAGAAATGAAACCATTGATGGAAACCACTAATAAGAATATTGTTTATTATCTATTTTAGTATCCTAAGCCTATCAAATTTAACTGCTTGAACTATTTATTTATTTGATTGATTTAATTAAATGCTGATAGCATGCCGGATTATATATATTTTTTTCTTGGAAAATTTGCATCTTTTTAAATTCATCCCTTCTAAAGCCACAAGCATTCAGGTGGCCTTTGCGTCACTTCTCAAGGTGTTTTTTGCATTCATTCATTTAGCAGGCGCTCTTATGCAAAGTGACTTACAAATGAGAAACATCACAAGCAATTTTGAGCTGTTCTCCACAAACAGTGCCAAAGTGTCAAATTAAAATAGTCGTATTTTATATATATATATATAAATCAATCAGTGGCATAGAGAAATGTCCTCATGCGTTGCAGTGGAAAAGACAACATTCTTTAAGAGAAAAGAAGCCAAATTTTAAAGAATCTGGAGCACCTTCTTATCATTTGCTGAACATATTGCCATGATCAATATAATGGAGGAAGATAAACTGCTTGAACTGCTTGTTTTGATGCGCATTATATCAATTCATATTTTACGGCACAAGCTTATTATTGATTGTTAATCCTGTTCTATTACTAGCTTACTTTCCCAAGGTACAAATATAGTAGTACCCTTTTGTTGATTTGTATTATTGTACGATTTATGTTGCATAGATTTATGTTGCATTTTTTGTAAATGTTTTGGGCATCAGGCTATTGTTAAGCCCTGTTCACACCAAGATTGATAACTGTAACAATAACTATATTAGCGTTCACATTAATACACGATAATGTTTTTGCCATCTGCAGTTTTTGTTGTCTCTCATAGTTGAGGTATCCCTATGATGAAAATTACAGGCCTCTCTCATCTTTTTAAGTGGGAGAACTTGCACAATTGGTGGCTGACTAAATACTTTTTTTCCCCCACTGTATAAGTAAATCATTTAAAATTAATCCCTGTTCCTAAAGCCACATGTAGTCAGATGGCCATTGCGTTTACATTTATTTATTTATTTAGTAATCGATTCTCAATTTTATGGAACAATATCGATTCTTAAATCCCAAGAATCGATTAGTCTAGCCTGTTTTCAGTTAATGGATGGAACATTGAAGGGCACGTCCCATCCAATATATCGCAATAAGCATTGTGCTTTGGCACTTTTAATATGAAACAAAGTCTCAGATTTCAAATTCTGTCCATTGTACTGCAGTATTCAAACAATAAATGCAGTTTTGGCGCTGTTTAATGTGGAGTGACAGATCGCTGTAGCGCCTCAGTTCATAATACCAGTTTCAGCACAAAATAATCATTACTAAACATCCAAAGGTAAGTTAATAGAAAGAGTATTCTGTCTCATGTAATCGCTCAATCAGTGTTTCAGCCGAACAAAGACGTCAATATAACGGCTTGTAAACAATGTCACGTAACGTCACATTTACCTCAGAAAAACATATTCGGTGACTATAAACTCATTAGTCAGCTAGAAAAATAAACTGTAGAGAGGGGCATTTTGCTAAATATATGCACCATATAACACATTCATTATAAATTTTACTGTTCTTCAATGTTAAATTTATGTTTGGATAAATCCATCAAGTTTTTTTGACAGCCACCATTATGTTTATATTATAAACAACAAATTGAAGTAGAAATATTATGTAATTGTAACTTTATTATTTTAAAAACTTCATTAAGTGTAATTTTAACAAATCAGTCAATTTTAACCTTCAACTTTATAGTAATGTAGTACCAACTTAGTCATGTATATTTTACAGCATTAGTTGAAAATTTGGCATGTACTATACCTGATATATATCCAAAATAATCGATATCGAATCTAATTGGTAATCGAATCGCAAGCTTGTGAATGAGAATCGAATCGTGAAATTTGTGTCAAAATCCAGCCCTATATACTGTTCAAAAGTTTAGGGTCAGTAAGATTTTTGATGCTCACCAAGGCTACTTTTTTATTATTAAAGGAGTCATGTAATGCGATTTTAAGCTTTGGAATGTTACAAGCAGTTTGTGCATGTATAATAGGGATGCACCGAATGTTCGGCAACCAAAATTGTTTGGCCAAAAATAGCAATAAAAGCTCTTTCGGTGTTCGGCGAATAAGCCAAAAAGACTGAATATATTGTACTGAACAATAACATGACGCGATCAGGGGTAGTTGTTGCTGGTTACTGTATGATGATTGAAATGGCCTTAAACAGTAAATAAACTGCAGGATGTTATGTTTTCTAATACACGAATGAATTGCATTTTTCTATTAGCAATTATCTATTTTGAAAACGGTTAACAGTGCTTAATATTTTTTATGGAAATGTGATACTTTTTTTCTTTTTTTCCCCTGATGAATAGAAAGTTCAAAAGAACAACATTTATTTGAAATAGAAATCTTTTATTATATTATAAATGTCTTTAATGTCACATGTGATCATTTTAATGCCCTCTTGCTGAATAAAAAAAAAAGCCCCCAAACTTTTCAATGTTAGTGTATGTCTTTTGTCACATTGCTACATGGAGCTGTACAGGATAGCGAGTTTTGATAATGAATTGCACTCTTCTAATATTTTCCTTTTTCTCTCATATATACCGTTGAGAAATCTGATTCATTTTATTGAATCAGTTTGTTCATACAGAGTCCCTGTGGGTCCATTTTTTTATAATAAAGTGCTGCTATTCAGTTTTCAAGTTTTGTTAGCTTCTTTTTAAAGGGTTTGTAGTTTAACTACTTTTTCAAAAGGTTAGCTTGACTGTAGGTGCTTTAAGTGTATGAGTAGCTTAAGAAGCTATTGTTAATAAATGTTCAGAGTAACATTAATGAGAAATATAACAAGTGAGAAATTGTATGAGTTATTACTGTAAATGAACTCTGCCAGAAATCAACTTTCGCCCCATTTCTCAAATTAGGTGCCTTTCATCTTCCTGTGGTGTTCGGGTTTCCCCTGCTTACACTGGAGAAACAAATCCTGATGTTTTTAATGTGTGTGTGTGTGTGTGTGTGTGTGTGTGTGTTTCTAATGCTGTCTTGTGACATAAAACGGTCTCGGGTTTAGTAAGAACTATTTCAGACAGCTGCAGTAAGTCTGCCAACTCGTCCTGATGTAAAGGCAGCAAATATTTAGCCAAATTCTTATCAGATTTCTTGATGCGGAGTCACAACAACTTAGTTTGAGGCTGTTCATTGCTTTATTACTTATTTTAGTCTGGCAGATTGTGAAATTGGTTTGTTTTATGGAAGAAACCGGTTTTGAAACAACGTGAGGGTGAGTAAATGATGACAATTTCCATTTTTGGGGGTGAACTATTTTGTTTAAGGATAATTTCGGTACTCTTGTTCGAAAGCTTTTTTAGACTTGAGGCTTTTAAGTTGGAGCTTTCAAGTGGATTTGAATATCAAGTCAGGACTGTTACTTTAGCTTCAAAAAATGAATCCTCCTGTCAAATAAGCTAATGTTTTTATTTCCAGAGTTTTGCTCACCTGACTGAATGTCACATAGACTAGCACACCATTTACATCGAGTGTGTATGTAGGACAAAAGAGAGCCTGGGTCCTAGAGGGAGCCTTGCTGCTCTACTCGGCTAGGACAAAAGCAGGCAGGCCCTTAGGCCGAACGTCGTCTCTTTCCAACACAGCACACAAAGGGAGGATCGCCTTCAACACATGTCAGCTCAGATCGATTAAGCATTATCACAGTTCTCCCCTTTGAACTGCACAAAGGTCCCAAAGTGGCCTGTCAAGGAGATGTCCTTCAAAACGCCTCTGGTATTCAGACAGGTTTCTATATGTGACCCTGGACCACAAAACCAGTCATAATGGTCAATTTTTCGAAATTGAGATGTATACATCTTCTGAAAGCTGAATAAATAAGCTTTACATCGATGTATGGTTTGTTAGGATAGGACAGTATTTGGCCGAGATACAAATATTTGAAAATCTGGAATCTGAGGGTGCAAAAAAATCAAAATATTGAGAAAATCACCTTTAAAATTGTCCAAATGAAGTTCTTAGCAATGCATATTACTAATCAAAAATTAAGTTTTAATATATTTACAGTAGGAAATGTACAAAATATCTTCATGGAACATGATCTTCACTTAATATCCTAATGATTTTTGGCATAAAAGAAAAATCAATAATTTTGACCCATACAATGTATTTTTGGCTATTGCTACAAATATACCCCAGCGACCTAAGACTGGTTTTGTGGTGCAGGGTCACATATTTATGCTGTGCTGTCAGTGAGCTGTTAGCACATGTTCATGGTGAAGTGTCACCTGATCATGGCTGTTTTTTACTTTATTATTTTAAAGCATTTGCTTATTTGTACTGAGCTGATTTCAAAGGAACAGTTCACCCAAAAAATTAAAACTCTGTCATCAATTTCTCACCCATATGTTGTTCTGTAATATTTATTTTTCTTCAGTGCATCATAAAAGGAGATGTTTAGCAGAAAGTCTAAGCTGCGCTTTTAGATCAGTGTTATTTTAGTATTTTTTTATATACTATTATAGTATTTATTAATAATTGGAATTAGCGTTTCATTCATTTTAATTTTAGTTTTAGTACATTTTTATTAGTTCTTTTTTAATATTTCTATTTAGCTTTATTTTTATTTCAGTTTTAGTACTTTTAGTGTGTCAGCTTTAACTTATTTCAGTTAGCTTTTTAATAATTACAGCTAACAATAAGAACATCGTTTTCCATTGTTCAGAGTGAATGGTCGGGGATGTCACTGATTTGGTTTTTGTGATCTCTAGAGAGCAGGCTTGCTGTTTAATGATGTGTAGTACAAAGAGGTGGAAAAGTTTCCAAAAATTTCTCAAATTATCTGAAAAATTCCAAAAAATCCTGTAAAGTAAAAATTAAGTTTTAATATATTTACAGTAGGAAATGTACAAAATATCTTCATGGAACATGATCTTCACTTAATATCCTAATGATTTTTGGCATAAAAGAAAAATCAATAATTTTGACCCATACAATGTATTTTTGGCTATTGCTACAAATATACCCCAGCGACCTAAGACTGGTTTTGTGGTGCAGGGTCACATATTTATGCTGTGCTGTCAGTGAGCTGTTAGCACATGTTCATGGTGAAGTGTCACCTGATCATGGCTGTTTTTTACTTTATTATTTTAAAGCATTTGCTTATTTGTACTGAGCTGATTTCAAAGGAACAGTTCACCCAAAAAATTAAAACTCTGTCATCAATTTCTCACCCATATGTTGTTCTGTAATATTTATTTTTCTTCAGTGCATCATAAAAGGAGATGTTTAGCAGAAAGTCTAAGCTGCGCTTTTAGATCAGTGTTATTTTAGTATTTTTTTATATACTATTATAGTATTTATTAATAATTGGAATTAGCGTTTCATTCATTTTAATTTTAGTTTTAGTACATTTTTATTAGTTCTTTTTTAATATTTCTATTTAGCTTTATTTTTATTTCAGTTTTAGTACTTTTAGTGTGTCAGCTTTAACTTATTTCAGTTAGCTTTTTAATAATTACAGCTAACAATAAGAACATCGTTTTCCATTGTTCAGAGTGAATGGTCGGGGATGTCACTGATTTGGTTTTTGTGATCTCTAGAGAGCAGGCTTGCTGTTTAATGATGTGTAGTACAAAGAGGTGGAAAAGTTTCCAAAAATTTCTCAAATTATCTGAAAAATTCCAAAAAATCCTGTAAAGTTTTCGGAAATGTACTGGAATTTTTCCGCCTCGTTGCAACCCTAGTAGTGTAATAGCAAAAGTGCTGAGATTTATATAAATGAATTTAATTCTTAATTAGTTAAACAGGACATAATTCACCAAACATATTTGAAAATGGACAGTGTTCATATTTTGCATTTGGGAAAGTAACACTTCCCAAGCAAGTATGGACATTGTTGGTGCCGATGATCTTAAAATGGCTGGCTAATGGATGACGCATCGTCTGCTTTTGTTACAAGTTAATTCTTGTCTTGCACGTCATGTCCATGTTCCGCCCAACATCCTTTTACTGACCTTCCGATGGACATTTCTCGCAAGCGTTTTCTTGATTTGGCAAGCTCTTATCTGATTGGCTGACTGTACTCTTGTCTATTGCAGGGTTACCCAATCTTTTTTCATCAGCCAATCCCCATTATTCTAAAATATTTACTTGAAGTACCCACAGAGTTTTAAATTAATATTTCAACCTTTTTTAGAAACCCCATGCATTTTGGGAGTTTGTGAACCCCAGTTTGGAAAACCAAGGTCTATTGGCAACTTAGTGGGAGTTGAGAAACATCACTTTGCATGGAAACAAAGTTGTTTTTATCCAAGATGATACAATGTGTGCTTTTGAGGAAGATTTACACAGTGAATTTCTCAAAGTGGCATGAAATATTTGAAGCAAGTAATCTAGATTTCCTGAGAAGTACTGTAAGTTCTTGATTTTATACCTGTTTTCTGTGCAGACAGTCATATAACTCTGATGAATCATTATTTGGAGGCATTTCTGTCATGCAAGTCTGTGGTTGTGGTATCAACTACTTCAGATAAACCCATTTCTAAATGATGTGTAAAAACAAAAGGAACTGCGATTACTTGTTCTTCACCTTCTGGTAGTCAAACGTCAAAAGCCTTCTTCTCTCCTCCACAGTAAAACACTAACACTGGTGTCCAGATCTCTCATCCTGACATACTTCCTGTAGCCTAAATGAGCTTAATTCAGTCTTTCTTCAACATAAGAAAGGCTCCTGAAATAATCACCGCTCCATCGGTGTCATTTTACCTCAAAGTTAATTCAGCAGCTCTTAATGGGTGTCAGATATCTCATAATCCACTATTAAAAATCTTGACAGATCCCATGGCAACAAGTCTCAGCTGAGGGAGCTCAAAGCATGACGCCGGTAATACTTTGTCTTCTCTCTTCTCCTTTGCTGGATGGAAGCGTGGTTGTTTTTAGTCTGCTTGTTTAGTGCTCTGCTGATTTCATGATTGTGAGATCTTAGGCTGGTGGTGGGCTTGACGTGTTCAGTGGGGTGAAGCTGCCTTTAAATGCACTGCTGGAGCAGGACGTGTCCTGTAAGCCCAGGAAACCACATGGTCCTGCCGTGTCATAGCCTGCTAAGGTTTCTCACCGCAGATGGGATTAAGTTCTCACTCATGAAGCATGTGGATCTTTTGCATGTTACAAGAGAGGGCTGAGTGGGATATGCTATGTCAACTGCTAGAGATTTTTGCTATACTGTTTATATACAGTTGAAGTCAAAAGTTTACATACACCTTGCAGAATCTGCATAATGTTAATTATTTTACCAAAATAAGAGGGATCATACAAAATGCATGTTATTGTTTATTTATTACTGACCTAAATAAAATTTGTTTACATATTGTCCACAAAAGAAAATAATAGTTGAATGACTTTTTAAAGTTTATCCACTTGATTCTTAATACTGTGTTGTTACCTGGATGATCCACAGCTGTGTTTTTTTGTTTAGTGATAGTTGTTCATGAGTCCCTTGTTTGTCCTGAACAGTTAAACTGCCTGCTGTTCTTCAGAAAAATCCTTTAGGTCCCACAAATTGGGATGGGGAACTTAAACAGAATGAAGATGTGTACATTTTTCTTATTTTGCCTAAATATCAATTTTTTTTATTTATTTAGTACTCCCCTTCAGAAGCTACAGAAGTTACTTAAATGTTTCCCAAAAGACAAAATAAGTAAAATTTACCCTGAACTTCAAATTCAAAAAGTTTTGACCGCCCCACCGGATTAATTCACTACATTATTTATCCAATTATAGTCATATGCACATAATTATTTAATTAAAAAAAATGTTGTTGAATTTTGGAAAAAAATTATAATATTGTGATATACCATTACTGTGATTTATAATGATATATCCTGTGATATAAGTCTGGTCATACCGCCAACTCCATTATAAGGTCATGCTAACAGATCACTTTACAATAAGTGCTAATACGTGAAAGGCCATTTGTTTCTCTCTCTCTCTCTCTCTCTCTCTCTCTCTCTCTCTCTCTCTCTCTCTCTCTCTCTCTCACAGTTGTGTGGTAGCATGCTCTGAACATGACTCTGACATGGACTGTATGTGGTTAGCGCTTAAAAGCTGCTGTAAATATTGCAAGGTGTAGAAAACCACTTCCTGTAGCAAGTGCATCATAATGGAGGTGATACACCTCCCGCTCAGGGGTCTCGGGTGTTTATTACAGATGTTATCCAGAATCAGACCTGCATGCTGGGGGATGCATAATAATGGGTTTGTTTTTCCTCCATAAAGCACAGAATTACAGTAATCACGATTTGAGTAATTGCATTTTACGCTCATTGTAGCCTAACAATGGATACGTCTTTTTTTCTGAAATATTTGAGTAATGCCTTGAAATGAAAATCCTCCTCTTTGGCTTAAAAAAAAAAACATATAGGAAAAAAATAAAGCAATAATAATACTGGGCTCAAAACATTAAATTAAAGGGGTGGTTGATTGCGATTTCACTTTTTTAATGTTAGTTAGTGTGTAATGTTGCTGTTTGAGCATAAACAATATCTGCGAAGTTATGAAGCTGAAAGTTCAATGCAAACGGCGATATCGTCTTTTAAAATTCTGGCAGTTTAATGCCTACAAAAACGACTGGTAAGGGACTACAACGAGTTACTTCCCGGATCCGTTACGTCAAGAACCCAGAATTTTACATAAACCCTGCCTCCGGGAACACGCAGCAAAGGGGGCGAGGCCATGCTGCGCTGCTCTAGAGAAGAGGAAGAGAAAACTACAGGTGCATGTAAAAATCTATTCATATATGAATCGCGATTGTCTTCTAACGATTCTAATGGATTCACAAGTTTCAAAATCAATGTTCTAAAGCAGTGTTCTCATCCTGTTCCTGGCATCGCCCTGCTTTGCACACGCTCTGCATCTCTCTCTCTCTCTCTC
>NW_015505483.1:1812546-1814918 GCF_001515645.1 Sinocyclocheilus grahami | reverse complement strand
TGAATACACTTATTTTCACATACTATAGTTATGAGAAGCGTTATAGCGTCAATCGGGCTCAAATTGATAAGCAATATAGACAACGTCATTGTTTACAATACAACTGGAGCACATGCCGCTATGTTGAGGGGTGGTTTAGTCAATCACAACACGCTGGGCCAGCTAATCAATCAGAGCCCATCGTGTATTTCTGAGGGAGGGGCTTCATAAAAGAAGGAAATGATCAGTGCGTTCAGAGGAGAAGGGACAGAGAGGTGTGTAATAAAGGTAAATTATGTGAAAAATAATGAATTTTTTAACAAACGAAGCATTAACACATGTTAGACAGCACCCCATAAACACAATCAAGCCTATAAAAAAACCAGTCAACCACCCCTTTAACAGATTAACACTGGGTATGTTGTACTTAAGGTAATGGCAGAGGAATATTTTGTCTAAACTAATATTTCACTGAATATTTGGGCGCTGCAATTCTGCAGGAAAGTGTGTAATCCTTTGCATCCTAAATGATCTGTTATGTATAACTGCTTTTGACTTTTGCATGCTGGGACTTGTAGATATATTGAATATTTATGGTATGTTTAATTCCGATTGATTCCCGCAGCATTATCAGTATTGCAATTATTTTAATGCACTTTTTATATGGCTGTGAAGTTAATTGTGATCACCTTTTCTTCTGTATTGTGAGGTATATCCAAGTACAGCAACTTTTTGAACGAAAATAATAATAATGCCTTGCAAGGAGTAGGGGACGATACAGATTTTTGAATAAAGATGATGAGGGTACATAAATAAAAAAAAAAACGTTGGATAAATTATTTAATTATTTACTTTTAGTAAAAATAAAGGTCAAATGTTTATTACTATTAGTATTTACTGGTATTGCTGCATGTAAATAAAAATTATTCAGTATTATTACCCCTTGCGTTCATTTAGTTAATAATGGTATGGACAACATGTCCATAAAATCATGTTTTACTTCCTGCATTAAAGAGTTTTGATTGTACTGTACTGTGCTATATAATATCTAAGAATCAACCATTCTTGCCAATACATAAATATCAAAAGACAATTTGATGCTGTTGAGTGTGTTTTTATGCTGCTCTGCTGCCTGTAGTCCTGTCATCATGCATTCCCAGACCTCACAATCAGCATCGCAAAGCAAACTCACGCTCAGTGTAATGAATCACTGTCAGCATTCAGCTCAGACAGAACAACTTCATCAAATCACCCTCAAGATCTTAACCAGCATGAGGAATCTTTACGTCTGGCTAAGTGAACTTCACTAATAAAGGAAAAGATCACCCAAAAATGAAAATTCTGTCATCATTTACTCATCAAGTACGAGTTTCTTTCTTGTGTGGAACATGAAAGAAGATATAACTTTGTTGGTAACAAAAGATTTGCTGGTAGCCATTGATATCCATAGTATTTTTTTATTTATTTTTTTTACCTACAATGAAAGTCGGTGGCTAGCAGCAACTGTTTGGTTACAAACTTTCTTCAAAATACCTTTTTTGTGTGTTTTTGTGCATTCTTGCGGTACACATTCGTACCAAACTGAAAGACCCGTACCAAATTTTGGTATGAATGTGTGTACTGTTACACCCCTAATATGAATAAATCCACCATGTAATTCCTATTGTATCACCTCACTTTTTAAAATGGGCACTGGACTGCAGCTTCTCTGTAATCCTCTTTCTTATCCCCTATATAACATTGTCTGCTCTGTACGTTGTGTGGAGTGGGCATAGCTTGGCTCATTCCACTTCCTGTCTGTCTGCGTAGCAGAGGGCAACCCAGCCAGCACGCTGCTTATCTGAGCTGTCAGCCTTCATCAATCTGCTCTACATCATCATCATCACAGGCAAATGCAGCGGGCTGACGCTCCCCCTACTGATGGCTCAGCACAGGTTTATTTATACACACAGGCCATATTGACTCGGGGCTTATTTTTGCCATAGTGGCTTTTCATGCTGAGCAGAGAGAGGCAGCGCTCGTCCAGGTGTCCTGTATCAATGCACTTCAGACCGCTGCAGTCAATAGGCCCTTCTCCACCAATAGCAAGGATTCCAGGGCACACAACATTGGTATTGGTGTCAACCAGACAACCTGTGTACTGGAAGCCTGATTATTGCTGATTATATTATTTGTTTTGTATATAGTACTATCAGCAACAATCACATTTCACAATTTCAGTTTTATTTTTCACTTTTTTAATGTATACAGTATACATTTTTAAAAGTAAACTGATATATAAGCAAAATATATTTAAAAATGGATACAGTTTGGCATGTGTGTGTGTGTGTGTGTGTATGTGTATGTATGTATGTATGTGTGTGTATGTATGTATATGTATATATGTATGCATA
>NW_015505483.1:1789345-1812506 GCF_001515645.1 Sinocyclocheilus grahami | reverse complement strand
GCGGTAAATCTCCATCACGTGCAGGCTTTCACATTGAGCAGCATTAACTACACAGAGCCGTTGTTCACTGACGAGCAGTGCAAAAAATCGCACGAATATGAACGTGGTTTTGCGCAACTTGTCAGTGAACAACGGCTCTGTGTAGTTAATGCTGCTCAATGTGAAAGCCTGCACGTGATGGAGATTTACCGCTGATTAAAGAACCGGCTTTACTGATAAGATGCACGTTAAATATCGCATGCAATTTATCGTGCAGCCCTAATATATATATATAGTGCTGTCAAATGATTAATCGCGATTAAATGGGAAAATACTCTGTGGACTGACGAGACAAAAGTTGAACTTTTTGGAAGGTGTGTGTCCCATAACATCTGGCATAAAAGTAACACTGCAATTCAGAAAAAGAACATTCCAACAGTAAAATATGGTGGTGGTAGTGTGATGGTCTGGGGCTGTTTGGCAAAATAAATAAATGACACAAAGTTTAAATAAATTAAAATCTGCAAACAATGTGGAACCAATTAAATAAGAAACGAATGTTTAAAAAACTTCCAAAATTAGATAAAAGGCAAAAGTCAACAGGATTTTCAAAATCCAAAATATTGCCAAATATGCACTTTTGCATCTAGTTTCGAAACTAAATCATCCGTGATCGTCTTGTCTGTCTCACCTCACTCTTCTTGTCAGTCAGCTCGACTCACTCTCCTCACTGGAGAAATGAAATCTGATCTGTGATGCAAGTGTCGTTCGGCACGCTGCATTGAGCAGCCACGTAAAGTTTTTAATTGTAGTGTCTGTTCTTTTACTGAACTAAATGATTTTTATTACTATAAAAAAAATCTAAAAGATGGTGGGGTTTGGTGCCGCGGTGGGCAAGTGACGTATCACCGTCAGCACCATCTATCGCGGCAAGCCTACTATCACTTATGTTTTTAGGATTCTCTGATGAATAGAACATTTAACACCATTTATTTGAAATTTTAATCTTTGGTAACATTACACTGCAAAAAAATTTTTTTCTTTCTTAGATTTTTTTTTGTCTTGTTTCCAGCCCAGATATCTAAAAATTCATAAATCAAGAAGGAATTTTTAGACAAGTAAAAATGTTCTTGTTTTGGGGTAAGCAAAATAATCTTGTTTTCTGTTTGAAATAAGATTATTTTGCTTACCTCATTGGCAGATTATTTTGCTTGTTCTAAGCAAAAACTCACTTAATTGACTTGTTGTGTTCTGAAAAGACAATAATTTTTACATGTCTAGAAAATCCTTCTTGATTTATGAATTTTTAGATATCTGGGCTGGAAACAAGGCAAAAAAAATCTAAGTGAGAAAATATTTTTTTGCAGTGATGAATGTCTTTAGTGTCATTTTTGATCAATCTACTGCTTTCTTGCAAAATAAAAGTATACACTTAAAAAACAAAATGACCCTAAACTTGGTAGTGTATATGCTAGAGTACTTGTAAACATTGCTAAGCTAACCTTTTGAAGAAATAACTAAAATATGGCTCAATTTGCAATTGTAGGTGTAAACAAAAATATATTTGGGCATCTAATCAAAATAATAATTTTGTCCTAGAATAAGAAATCATCTCCCCCAATTAATACCTGCCTCTAACTAGCAATAGCAAGTAGCTGAGAGGTAAACAAAAGTCTAAAAATGAGGCAAGCCCATCCATATGTCACCAGCTTGCCGTAAATAGGCTTTGTATTAAACTATACAATACATGCATGGTGCTGTTTTTTTTCTAATTGTTTAAGCAACTTTATTAATTATGTATGGTTTATAAACATTATTTTAAACATTATGCACTTGTTTTTCAAAGATAGTCGTGCTATTTTATTACGCTTTGAAGAAACGTGCATAATATTTTGGGCGATGCGCCCTCTTGTGGCCTCAGAAGAGAAGCCAAAAGCTTTTTTTCCCCTAACTGAAATTTTGCCTTTTAAATTTGAATATAATTCGAATTTAAATATAATTCGAATTTTAAAGGGGGTCTGAATATTTTCCGTACCCACTGTATATATATGTATATATAATATATTTTTATATTTTTCAAAATCCAAATGAATGACCATTTACAACATTCTTTTATGTGTTAAATTGAGTTTTGACTGGTGTTATATTTTAAATAAAATGATAAAAACATATATTGTCCGTTTAAATATATGTAACAAACTTTAAACTTTTGGTAACTTTTGGTGCTCTCTTGATCAAACTCTTGATGACAAAGTATTGTATTTTATTTTGTTTTTGTTTTTTTGGTAACACTTTAGTACAGGGACCAATTCTTACTATTAACTAGTTGCTTATTAGCATGCCTATTATTAACATATTGGCTGTTTATTAGTACTTATAAAGCACATATTCTGCATGAGCATATTATACATCTCTAATGTATAATAACCTACCCAAAGCCTAAATTTAACAACTACCTTACTAACTGTTAATAAGCAGCAAATTAGGAGTTTGAGGCAAAAGTTGTAGTTAATGGTTTGTTAATAACGAAAAGTGGATCTTAAAATAAATTGTGGCAATTTTTTTTAATACAGGAACAATTTAACTGTGGTTTCTTTGAGTGTTCAGAAGCAGGAGTTTCTCAGGTAGACTTTTGATATAATTTCATATAAAACCACCATGCGTTGTGACATTCTCCAGTGCTTTGTTTGCCTTCACCATCTTTCTGGGTTATCTGAAATGATGGATGGAGATTGGTAAATGCTATATGTTTACACTTAGGTTAAATTAATTAGCTTCTCAGGACTATCCCCTGTGTAATCCGCTACACCCGGAGCTCTTCGCAGACAAGCCGATAGACTGGTGAGCCGGCAGGCTTCGATTCCCCAGCCACAGCGGTAGCTTAATATCATAAAGGCTTGCTCCTTTCAAGAGAGTGTGTAAGAATTTGAACGGAAGCTTGCTTTGTTATATGGTAGGAGTTTGCTCTGAAGCATTAAAGGATAACAAGTCCTTGCTTGGTCATTAAAGCAGTCTCTGCAGAGAGAAATGTGTGCTACAGGAAGTGGGCGAACTGCAAACACATTTGAGGTGATTATAGTGTGTGTGCACCTCGAGGGAGCGCTGGATTACACAATGCCCGAGCCCAGAGCCCGTCGCAGAGGTGGCAGAGCTGCCTACCATGGCCACTGTGTTTTCTGAAGTCCACAGTCAACGCAGCCAGGAAATTTTAGAGCACTTCATGCTTCCTTCTGCTGACCAGCTTTTTGAAGATGCTGATTTCATTTTCCAGCAGGACTTGGCACCTGCCCACACTGCCAAAGGTACCAAAAACTGGTTCAATGACCATGGTGTTACTATGCTTGATTGGCCAGCAAACTCGCCTGACCTGAACCCCATAGAGAATCTATGGGGTATTGTCAAGAGGAAGATGAGAGACACCAGACCCAACAATGCAGATGAGCTGAAGGCCACTGTCAAAGAAACCTGGGCTTCCATACCACCTCAGCAGTGCCACAAACTGATCACCTCCATGCCACGTTGATTGATTGATGCTCCATTGATGCAGTAATTCATGCAAAAGGAGCCCCTACCAAGTATTGAGTACATGTACAGTAAATGAACATACTTTCCAGAAGGCCAACAATTCACTAAAAATGTTTTTTTTATTGGTCTTATGAAGTATTCTAATTTGTTGCGATAGTGAATTGGTGGGTTTTTGTTAAATGTGAGCCAAAATCATCACAATTAAAAGAACCAAAGACTTAAATTACTTCAGTCTGTGTGCATTGAATTTATTTAATACACGAGTTTCATAATTTGAGTTGAATTACTGAAATAAATGAACTTTTCCACGACATTCTAATTTATTGAGATGCACCTGTATATGGTTATGAATATATACATAAACATAAATATATTACTATAATATAAATACATTATAACATACAGTACATATTTAGCACTATAAAATGTGGCTGACAGAATATTCTACTAAATTGCGAGCGTAATCTGAGTTTTTTTTTTTTACTCTATATAATTTCTGTGTAGATCTGATCCTTTTATTTTCCCGTCCTTGTACGAATCTCTTGTATTTGCTGGAAACCATGTGGAGGTGATTGTGTGTTTCCGAGAAGCATGTGTCGGCCTTGGTCTCAACAAACACGATTGTCCACTTGATTGCCAAGAATTCATTAGAGTCTAGAGGACTCGTTCGGCTATTAACAGTGGCTTTTTTCAATCGTTTGCCACTGTTATGTTCCTGTTAAGAGTTTGCTAAATCTGTTACGAGTGGCTCTTCAACGTCAACATAATTGCTTCACATCCTCACAGTCCAGCAACAAGAGCGCATGCAGACACTTTAGCATGGATGGTAATACATAGAGCCACATTAGCAGCGGCTGCTCATTACTGTGATGTGTCTGTGCATCCACCGTATTGAAGAGGTCATGATCAACCTGTAAACACATGCAAGTGAATTGACAGATGCAGCAGTCTTTTCCCAAGATTTTCTCGAAATTTGGTTTGCCATCCATGTCAGGAAATTTGCATATTGTAGATAAGCAAAATGCAAAATGTTACACTTCTGTATGAGTCTGTGTTGGGAAGTGACTTAAAATGCCCACTGATACTGGTCTTTTAAAAAACATTGAGAAGATTGTTTCAATGCTTCGTTTAATTGGTTCACTATTTCAACTACTGCTACTACAAAAAAAATGTGTATGTGTGTGTGTGTATATATATATATATATATATTTATATATATATATATATATATACAAGAGCGCATGCAGACACTTTAGCATGGATGGTAATACATAGAGCCACATTAGCAGCGGCTGCTCATTACTGTGATGTGTCTGTGCATCCACCGTATTGAAGAGGTCATGATCAACCTGTAAACACATGCAAGTGAATTGACAGATGCAGCAGTCTTTTCCCAAGATTTTCTCGAAATTTGGTTTGCCATCCATGTCAGGAAATTTGCATATTGTAGATAAGCAAAATGCAAAATGTTACACTTCTGTATGAGTCTGTGTTGGGAAGTGACTTAAAATGCCCACTGATACTGGTCTTTTAAAAAACATTGAGAAGATTGTTTCAATGCTTCGTTTAATTGGTTCACTATTTCAACTACTGCTACTACAAAAAAAATGTATATGTGTGTGTGTGTGTATATATTTATATTTATATATATATATATATATATATATATACATTTTTGCTTTGATACATTTTTCTTTTTCTTTTTGCAAGTCTCTTATGCTCATTAAGTATGCATTTATTTGATTTTTTAAAGTAAAAAATTTATTATTATGAAATATTGCATTTTAAAATAACTTTAATATTTCTTAGTGTAATTTTTTCCTTTGGTTATGCTGATTTGTCTCATTTTAATTTATATTGCTCAAGAAAAATTTCTTATTACATTTTTATTTGATTTTATTAATTATTTTATACATATTTAGGGCAATATTGTGAAATATTGCATTTTTAAATTATTAAATTTAATAAATTTACTATTTTAATATTTCTTTAAAAGTATATATTTTTTTCACTTTGTTGAGCTAATTTTTCACATTTTTATTTATATAGAATTTATATTAAGAAAGATTTATTATATATCATTTTAGTTTTTATATATAAAGAATGCTGCTTAACATTTTGTGTAAACATGATAGTTTATTTATTTACTTATTTTGTAAATAGAGAGTTCAAAATACAGCATTTATTTTAAATGGAAATATGTTGTAACTTTATAAATGTCTTTACAATCACTTTTGATGTGTCCTTGTTGAATACAATTATAGTGTATATTTTAAGTTGTTTATATTAGTGTATATTATGTGTTTTTTTTTTGTTTTGTTTGTTTTTTTGGTAAGATGTGTTTCTAAGACTGACATTGTTAACATAATTACAAATTCTAAAAACATGCCTTTAGTTTCGGTTTGGGGTCAGATGAACTTAAAACCAGCCTAATTAAACAGGGTTTCTCTAAGACATTTGGTTGACTAGTCGATTTTGAAATGAAGTCGTTTTTCACACCCTTATGATGAGGTTGCACACTTCCTTTTGAATTTAGTTGCTCTGCGGTAATGCTGAGAACCTCTGACAGTGCCAGGGCAAAGCGTTAACGCTGGCTCACCTCGCTTTACTAAAAACACCCTACTGAAGGCCTGTCAGATTGATGTTTAGAAAAGATTTTTCTATTTCCCTCATTTTTCCCCCTCGTAAGATACGGTTATACGATTCACTTTGATGTGAGCTAAAGCCTCTCTAAATGTCATGTGTTGATTTTATGGCGATAAGTGATGGCCAAAGACAACCCCGCATGTTGTTGTGCTGTTAAATGATCTCTGTAGCAGGTTGCTCTTGCTAAATCTGCCATTTATTGCTCTCAACTGTATTTAAAGCATTTTTCCATCCTCGCTGCTGGGCGAGAGGCAGTCCAATAGTCCCGGATAATTTATCAGGCTCAAAGAATTAAGTAAGCTACATGGCGGCAATGAATTGTTCTATTACTCTTCACGCCGTCCGCTCCTATTATCTTTCCACTTTGCTGTAATCCTGCCTATTTTTGGCCCTCTACTTTATGCCGAGTTGAGTTTGACAGCCGTCCTCTCTCGCTCTAAAGCACGAGTGGGTATCCAGTGTGTAGGCCGGTGACTCGCTGGCAGAGACGAGCGTTTCATCACATGCTAATTGAGCAATAGATGCCGATGATAAGTGCCTGCTTACGGCTGTGTCTGCTACATTCACCTGTCTCCTCCATTAGAGGCTGGTCTCTCTCGCTTCTACACCAGCACAGAATCACAGGAGTGGGCCTTTGTTTTTCCTTCATTGGCCTTGTTTTCCTCCATTAGCCATGTTTGTGTGCTTGTCCCCGTTATCTCAATCTGTTCTCTGACTGTCCTTCCCTGCGAACTGTGTTGCAGATATTTAGCTTGCTCTATAGGTACAACACAATTTGATCCAGTTTCAGTTCAGTTCTGATGCATTTTCACTACCGGTCAATAGTTTGGAATAATTGTATATTTACAATTAATTGCTCATGAATAATGATTTTGTTTTTTGTTTTTTTACACAAAAGCTGCATTCATTTGATCAAAAATAAAGTAAAACGGTAATGGTGTGAAATATTGTTACAGTCTAAAATAACAAGCATATTGTAGTGAATTCTGAAGGATCATGTGACACTAAGACTGGAGTAATGATGCTGAAAATTCAGTTTTGCATTACAGTAATAATTGTATTATATTAAAATAGAAAAGTTATTTTAAATTGTAATATTATTTATTATTATTATTACTGTTATTTTTTATGTATTTTTGATGAAATAAATCCAACATTGTTGAGCATGAGAGAATTTTTTTTTTTTAAATCCCAAAATTTGACCGATAGTGTAGGTTCTTTCTGACCTGTCAGTACAATTAGTATAAGAAATTTCAATAACCCGTTACTTTATTTTTATTGTATTTGTTTTGTGTTGTATTTAATATATTTATATTTATTGATATTGTTCATTGCCACATTAGAGTGACCCTTTATTTGTCATTGTTAATTAGTGCATGCCTTGGCTTCTTTGTCTGTGAGCAAGAATGTAAAACTTGCAAGTGTTACATTGTGTCCTGTGATCTTGATCCATGTGTAAATATATTCATGCCACCTCAGTGCTGCTTTAAAAACTAAATGTTGTGGCATCATGCACCAAGACAAGAGTCTGTTATATTTTGTCATATATACTATATGCATTGTTGATGCACAGAATGAATTACTCTTAATATGAAAATCTGATTTAATTTGATTTATTTTGATATTATTTTATTTTATCCATAATCTTTTTATGCTGAAATATACATACGTAAGCTGAAATCAAACCAAATCAAACGTTATTTATTTTTATTTTTTATTTTTTATTTTTTGGTAAAACATTGTTTTCTCAATTCAGTGAAAATAATTAAAACACAATATGGTTGGATGTTGGTATGCGATGGTTCTGTCAATCAGCCAATGCTCGTATTCTCACAATGGGCAAATATTGGCCAGTATTTCAGTCTGGGTGTAAGATGCTCAATCACCTTGGCTTATGTGTGTTTTTTTCAGTGCGGGACCCAAGGGCGACAACATCTATGAGTGGAGATCCACCATTCTGGGCCCTCCAGGTTCAGTCTATGAGGGAGGCGTGTTCTTTCTGGATATCACCTTCTCTTCTGATTACCCCTTCAAGCCACCAAAGGTACAGTAAGGGAAAACATCTTCCCGTTTTATTCATTCTTTTTGAGGTGAGAAAAATTTTGAGAAAAAGTGGATACTTAATCCTGCTTCTAGAGATTTTCCTTCCTACTTTGGTTACTTACAGCTCTAATCAAAGTCTTGAAAATTACAGGCAAGTGTACCAGGATGGAGGTTTGGAACTAAACTCTTAAGGCTCTGTTTCAAAACCTAGTGAGCGGTCATGCTTTTTACTGTCTATATAGGCTGCTGCCTTCTAAGAGAGAATTCTGACTGACAAAGCAGCTTATAAGTGAATGATACATGAAATACTTATGAATGCCTTAGAACTTGGCCAGAAGAAGGCGTTTTAGAAGGCAGCATCATAAGAGAAGCTGCATAGGCAGCTCATTACGTTTCGCAACGGGGTCTCAATATAAATGCAAAATCAAATGCATTGGAACATATTTTGGAAGCACTTCAGACTCAGTACATCAAAGCTGTTCTTGAATATGGGGCAGAACATAAAACAGCTGTATCAGCCATTTGATGCGGTTCTTCAGAATAGAAGTTCATGAATCAAAGTCCCATGACATTTCTAACCTATATGAAAGTAAATTATAATTTAAGCATTATACTGTATAATCTTAAAGTTATTTACATTTATTTACTATGTATTCCACTGCTTTTAATTCTACATCAACTATTGTTGGATATTTAAAGGGTTTTTTGTTGCGTGTCCATATGGCACAATGGTTCAAATGTTTTCCTAACCACACTGAAAAAAAAAGGTTGGCTTTGAAACATTTTTCAGTTCAATTGCTAGTAAATGCACAAATAAAAACAAAGAAATATCAAATAACACATTGAATTAAACATGAACTTTTAAAGTAGAAAGACTGAAATAGTGTTTTCTTGTGAAACATAACGTTTTGTTTACAACATCAAAAAATATTTTTTTACAGTGCAAGCTCTGATGCATGTTGTAAAAAGCTGAATTAAAAATAAGAATATAATAATTACGAGACAAATATACATAGTAGTACAATAATCCACACATACAAAAGTCCTTATTTTTAAAATGTAATTTAATTCTGGAATTAAAGTTTTTGGATTTATAAATGTAAAATCTAAATGTTATGATGTAAAATTTCTAGGTCACCAATCTTACTACTCTTTTATACAGATGGTAAGATATTCTTGCTTTCATTAAAGTTCAAGATGGAGAACAAAGCTTTTCACTGAAAATATGTCTGCCGATATAATTTGTAATGGGGGAAAAAGCTATTAAACTATTATTGTAAAATACAAAATTGAAGCATTTTCACAAGTAGACTCTTGAACCCTTCGGTGTATGTGTGTTTTGCTATTATTAGTCTCTAGTCGGTCACAAAGAGCAGTGGCCTTTAATTAAGATGTATTAGCTCTACCAAGGACACTCTGAAACAGATCATTCAGAACAGGTATTGATTGACCTCTGTTAAAATACCTCAAGGATCATGTGAAGCTGAACGATTGTTTGTTTTGTGTGCTGCATAAATGAACGTACTCCTTCGAGCACTGGCTATTTCCAGTGTAAAGCAAATAGCGAGATGCCGATCTGAAACAGATCATTCAGAACAGGTATTGATTGACCTCAAGGATCATGTGAAGCTGAACGATTGTTTGTTTTGTGTGCTGCATAAATGAACGTACTCCTTCGAGCACTGGCTATTTCCAGTGTAAAGCAAATAGCGAGATGCCGACAGACAGAGATGTGGTTTAGGGAAGCTGGTTTACTACGGCCCCAGCTATAAAGGTGAAAGAGTCAACCACGGCATTTCGGATTAATTAGTATCCGAATCTCCTTCCTCAGCATGTTTGGGAGATTGCGCCGCTCTGAGTGGCTCTCCGCCTCAGTCTGGCCCTCATCTCGATCGTCAGTGGCATCTGTAAACAACAAGTTTATATAAAGCTCATTGGCTGGAGGGGGCTCTTTGTTCAGATCAAGCCACTGCAAAGCTCTAATCCACTAATTATAAACAGGATTCATCCTCTGAGTGCAGAGCCGGCGGCCCGCACCCCTCATTCTTTTGTCACCAGATGAAACGCAGGGCAACTTGGGGGCCGATCTCGCCTACGTTCGTTTGGGCCGGTGCTCTGTGAAGTCGTTGCCCGTGCGGCTTGGTTTGTGGTCCGCTAATCTGTGCTTTTGTGAATGAGTCTGTCTGTGTTTGGGAACAGGGTGGAAAAGACCGAGAGACAAGCGTTGCATCCTAAAAGTCTATCTAGAAATAAGAGTATCGATTAACTCGAGCTGTAAAAAAAAAAAAGGCTGTAATGCATTGGCTTGTTTACAGAGCAGATTGGTTGGGTCATAATGTGTGTTTAAAAAGAGCTCTTTCTCATTTATTTTGTGTCTTGTCTCTTTTTTTTCTCTCTGTCTGTCTGTTTAGAAACTTTAAAGGGGTCATATGATGCGATTTACATTTTTCCTTTCTGTTTGGAGTGTTACAAGCTCTTGGTGCATAAAGAAGATAGCTGTAAAAAAAAAAAAAAAAAAAAAAGGCTGTAATGCTTTGGCTTGTTTACAGAGCAGATTGGTTGGGACATAATGTGTGTTTAAAAAGAGCTCTTTCTCATTTATTTTGTGTCTTGTCTCTTTTTTTTCTCTCTGTCTGTCTGTTTAGAAACTTTAAAGGGGTCATATGATGCGATTTAGCAGCACATTTTATGGAGGACCGTTTCCTGATCCTGGTAGAGTAGACTACAGTGCTGGCTGTTCTGACTCAAAGACTGTAAGTTAGTTTTTTTTATATTTAAAGAGTTTTGATATTTTATATATTTAAAGCGAGTTTTTTGGGCAGTGTAGAGTAGGGCTTGTTGTTTGTCATTTCTCCGATCACAAATGCAGACATGGCTTTATGTTTACGTGGCGCGATGCAACACAATGCGTAAAAAGACAGTATAAGTCATAATCCATAATTATGTCCCCACTGGATGCAACGAATGCCAAGTTTATAATGGGTTTTCATGTTTTTGAATCATCGCTCTAGCCTGACAGGGCATCATCACAATATGGTGAGGGGCGTAACATTTCCGTTTCACACTTGAGGTATTCGGCCAATCACAACGCACTGGATAGCTGGCCAATCAGAGCACACCTCGCTTTTTCAGACCGATGAGCTTTGTAAAAATCGACGCGTTTCAGAAAGGCGGGGCATAGAGTAGAAACAATAATGTACAGTGTGTGGAAAATAATGTGTTTTTTTAACCTTAAACCGCATAAACACATTTCATTACACCAAATACACAAAATACTGTTCTTTTTAGCAATGTCATATGACCCCTTTAAAACCCTACCTGGCTGTCTGCTGCCTACACAGATGCCTTTGTTACTAAGCTAATTATGTCAAAGGATGATAATTCAGTAAAGATCTGATTATGGCTTTGATTAACATTCAAATGAATTCAACTTTCAACAAGTTCACTTGCTGTCAGTTATATCTGAACTAAGTGGGCATTTACATTACATCGCTTTCAACAAAAACCTGAAAAATTTTATACGACAATGGTGTTTTTGAAAACTTTTGAAAACGGATTTCAGAGTGCACGTTTTTTAAAACAATACCATTAAACGAATTTGTGAAAATGGTGAAGTCATGCTCATTCATATTATGTGTTTCTGTACAAAGTGACGTTGCCAACTACTGGCCTGGCATGCATAATACAACGTTTGTCATTTTTGCAGATTCATGTGAACGGGGATTGTTTTAGCAATGTCGTTGTTTGTATGTGAATCTTATAAAAAATGCAAAGGAAAAAGACCTTTCCATATACAGTATATATTTTTTTATAGTTTTAAATGCCGTATATCATTAAAATATTTGTATGAATTTATTTATTAAAACATTTTAATATTCAATTATATTTTATGCTTAAGTGTATGTCTGTGTTGCATTAAATATACTACTAATTTTGTTAAACATATTAATATTATTTTATAATTAATATTACATTTGTAATTTCTTGCAAAAGTCCAAAACACTGGGGCAGATTTAACATTTTAGCCGCTTTAAAACTTTAAACTTCAAACTTAAGACTCAACCAAAAATTCACAGCACATACAGTACAATATTGGGTAAAGTAAGAACATTTCTCAATATTTATTAAGTGTATGCGTGTGTTGCATTAAGTAGTAAATAGTGTGCTGTATGTAAAACATTATACTTGTATTTTATATATAAAAATGCTTATGTAACTATGTTTACATTCAACATTTCTCTTAACTTGAGCATTCTTGGATTCATATTTCTGTGTAAATGTGGCTCAGGAATGCTTGACAAAGGGATGGCCAAAACAGTAAATATTGTATGTTATAGTGTGTGATTTATTTTTTACAATTTTTTTTTTATGATAGTAGTTTAGGATAATAAATATCCTATCAGTATTTTATTTTTCAGATGTACAATGCATTTCTGTTTATTGTTAGCTTACATTTGACTAAAAAAGCCAGCTTCCCAACTTTAAGAACAGTCTTTGCATTGCTAGTGTCACTATGATGCCTTTACATGTTAAATAGTCAGCTCACTAGGTTTTTCTCTCACTTTCTCTCGATAGGGGGCATATGTCATGAACTCTGTCTTGTTTTGTTTCCCAACATTGGCCGTGTGGCCTCACACAGGCTGCCCGTGTCATGCTGGCTGTGTTTTCAGACTCCAAGACCACCATGTTCATACAATACCCGCATTGTGCCAGGCAGGCAGGGTTATTTCGGTCGCTCGGTTTATGCTGCATCGTGTGAAGGACGTCTTAGTAGCTGCTGCAGGGGGCAGAGTGAGACGCAGTCAACAAACAAGAAGCACTCTTCATGTGCTAAGGGAGCAGAATAATGGATGACCCGGTCTATCCCTTGACCCTTATCCGGCAGACTCGGCCCTCCCACAATACTGCAGTCAGCAGCATCCCTTTGGTCCTGTAAGCTGAGTGCCAGAAGTTGCCAATACTCTAGATAAGGACTACTGACACACAGTTGAGAAGCTGGGTCGAGTTAAGCTTGCTTGGCTCTCTTTTCTCACTGGATCGATAGCTTTCAGGATTCAGCCCTGGTTTCTGAGAGAGTCGTTAATGAGAGTGAAAGCTGCCATCCAGCTCTCAAAAGCCCCGTCTATAATGAAAGCCCTGTTAAAACACATCCAGAGTATTAAATGTGGTTCTGGACTGGTGAGCTAACATCATCCCTTTTTAGATGGACTTGTTTTGTGATGGTTTTGGTTTCCTCCTCCTGTGCAGGTCACGTTCCGCACGAGGATCTATCACTGCAACATCAACAGTCAGGGTGTGATCTGCCTGGACATCCTGAAGGATAACTGGAGCCCAGCTCTGACCATCTCGAAGGTCCTGCTTTCCATCTGTTCTCTGCTGACAGACTGCAATCCAGGTGAGCACAGCAATTCAAGGCTGATAAAAAATGGCCCAAACCCTAAGTATAGCTTTACTAGTGAAATCAGAGGACAATAATTAGATGTGCATTTTAAAAGTGATAGTTCATCCAAAAATGAGAATTCGGTCATCTTTTACTCACCCTAATGTCGTTCCAAAAATGCACTTTGTTCTGTAAAACTCAGTGGGCCTCATCCCAATGACCTGTTTTATTATGTGGCAGGAACAGAAAAAAGCTAAATTGGAAGATGTGAACTCAGTTGTAACAAAATAGTCAGAATTGCGAGATGTACACTCAATTCTAGCAAACTGCAATGATTTAACCTTTTGAGTTTGCCTCACATATATCTCTTCAATTTTTTTTCTCACAATTGCAAATTGTGAGAGACAAACTCCTAACCAGGTTAAGAACAAATTCATCTTTTAGGTTGAATTTTTTTCATGAGAACATCTCCTGTGCTTACAGATACAAAATAAACCACGCAATTATTAGCAAATGAGACCCAGTGTTTTTGTGTTCATACAATGAAAATAAATGGGTTCCGATCTCTCAGAAATCATATTTTGTGCTTCACTGATTCCAGACAGGTTTGGAATATCATGAGTATGCGGGAATGATGACATAATTGTCATATTTGGATGAACTATCCCTTTAAATCTGGTATTAGAATAGGATAACCTATGAACATCCTTGATTGCATTCTTTACATCACAGCCAACTTGTAGTGCCAAAGAGGCTATTGACATAGTAATGCAAAAAAAAAAATTCTTGTTTATCTACAAATCAGTAATCGCAGAACATCTGTTGCAGTATTCATGCTCTAATTTCGTACCTAATGCTTGATTGCATAACTCAGGTTCACTAAAAGGTCTCAACCACGACATATCTGAAAGACTACACCCATCAGATGAAAATAAAATCATTTGATTAGATGATGATTCTGACCATGTGGATTTTCCTGTTTATTTGCGCTTTTGATACTTTATTTCACTGAAGGCCTTAAGGCAGGGGTGTCTGATCCTGCTCCCGGAGAGACACCTTCCTGCAGAGTTCAGCTCCAGCCTGCTCCAACACACCTAACTGGATGTTTCTATTAATCCTAAAAACCTTGATTAGCCGGTTCAGGTGTGCTAAATTATGATTGAACTTAAAGGTTAAAGGTGGGCCTCCAGTAGCAGATCTGGACACTCCTGAAGAAACAGAGAGAAATAAATTCTTTCGACAATATTCATTTTCATCAGATTATATATACACAGTGCTGAATTGGACATTCCATAATCACAAACACAAGTTCTAGATCCACTAATATGCTCTTAAATCCAGAGTCCAGTGTCTCTTAAACATACAGTATTTTATTAAATTGTGCTGATTTGTTACTTCACAAACACCCTCAAAGATTTTTTTTTATTTTTAGCAGAGTCAACCCTAAATCCATTTTTTTCTTCATGCTTTTTAATGGACAGGACAGTAGAGAATGACAGGAAAGTGTGGGGTGGAGAGTTGGGAAGGGGATTGGCAAAGAACCACGAGTCGGGTCTTCAAACTCGGGTTGCCAGATGTGCAGTTGCACTATATGTCAGTGCGCTAACCGCTTAGCTATCATTTTTGTAATCCAATTTTGAGTTTTTACCTAAAGCAACGTTTAAAAACCTGAAAAGGTTTTTAATTGCTCTTGTGTACTATTTCAGCCTGTTACTCACCATGAAAATATCCAAGGAACCAACCAGTATTAATTTGCACACTGACAAAGCCTCAAATGGGCAAAGTCAGAAGAAGAAAGCAATATAAAATTATTGTCAAATTATTAATGTCAAATTATTAATCGCGATTAATTGCATCCAAAATAAAAGTTTTTGTTAACATAATATATGTGTATGTACTGTGTATATTTGTTATGTATATATAAATACACATACCTACAGTATATATTTAAAAAATATTTGTATATGTATGTACACCCTAATGTCGTTCCAAAAATGCACTTTGTTCTGTAAAACTCAGTGGGCCTCATCCCAATGACCTGTTTTATTATGTGGCAGGAACAGAAAAAAGCTAAATTGGAAGATGTGAACTCAGTTGTAACAAAATAGTCAGAATTGCGAGATGTACACTCAATTCTAGCAAACTGCAATGATTTAACCTTTTGAGTTTGCCTCACATATATCTCTTCAATTTTTTTTCTCACAATTGCAAATTGTGAGAGACAAACTCCTAACCAGGTTAAGAACAAATTCATCTTTTAGGTTGAATTTTTTTCATGAGAACATCTCCTGTGCTTACAGATACAAAATAAACCACGCAATTATTAGCAAATGAGACCCAGTGTTTTTGTGTTCATACAATGAAAATAAATGGGTTCCGATCTCTCAGAAATCATATTTTGTGCTTCACTGATTCCAGACAGGTTTGGAATATCATGAGTATGCGGGAATGATGACATAATTGTCATATTTGGATGAACTATCCCTTTAAATCTGGTATTAGAATAGGATAACCTATGAACATCCTTGATTGCATTCTTTACATCACAGCCAACTTGTAGTGCCAAAGAGGCTATTGACATAGTAATGCAAAAAAAAAAATTCTTGTTTATCTACAAATCAGTAATCGCAGAACATCTGTTGCAGTATTCATGCTCTAATTTCGTACCTAATGCTTGATTGCATAACTCAGGTTCACTAAAAGGTCTCAACCACGACATATCTGAAAGACTACACCCATCAGATGAAAATAAAATCATTTGATTAGATGATGATTCTGACCATGTGGATTTTCCTGTTTATTTGCGCTTTTGATACTTTATTTCACTGAAGGCCTTAAGGCAGGGGTGTCTGATCCTGCTCCCGGAGAGACACCTTCCTGCAGAGTTCAGCTCCAGCCTGCTCCAACACACCTAACTGGATGTTTCTATTAATCCTAAAAACCTTGATTAGCCGGTTCAGGTGTGCTAAATTATGATTGAACTTAAAGGTTAAAGGTGGGCCTCCAGTAGCAGATCTGGACACTCCTGAAGAAACAGAGAGAAATAAATTCTTTCGACAATATTCATTTTCATCAGATTATATATACACAGTGCTGAATTGGACATTCCATAATCACAAACTCAAGTTCTAGATCCACTAATATGCTCTTAAATCCAGAGTCCAGTGTCTCTTAAACATACAGTATTTTATTAAATTGTGCTGATTTGTTACTTCACAAACACCCTCAAAGATTTTTTTTTATTTTTAGCAGAGTCAACCCTAAATCCATTTTTTTCTTCATGCTTTTTAATGGACAGGACAGTAGAGAATGACAGGAAAGTGTGGGGTGGAGAGTTGGGAAGGGGATTGGCAAAGAACCACGAGTCGGGTCTTCAAACTCGGGTTGCCAGATGTGCAGTTGCACTATATGTCAGTGCGCTAACCGCTTAGCTATCATTTTTGTAATCCAATTTTGAGTTTTTACCTAAAGCAACGTTTAAAAACCTGAAAAGGTTTTTAATTGCTCTTGTGTACTATTTCAGCCTGTTACTCACCATGAAAATATCCAAGGAACCAACCAGTATTAATTTGCACACTGACAAAGCCTCAAATGGGCAAAGTCAGAAGAAGAAAGCAATATAAAATTATTGTCAAATTATTAATGTCAAATTATTAATCGCGATTAATTGCATCCAAAATAAAAGTTTTTGTTAACATAATATATGTGTATGTACTGTGTATATTTGTTATGTATATATAAATACACATACCTACAGTATATATTTTGAAAATATTTACATGTATATATTTATATTCATATAATTTATATATATATAAATATATTTAATATACAAACAACATTTTTCTGAAATATATACATGCATGTGTGTGTATTTATATATAAATAATTAATATACACAGTTCACACACATATAATATGTAAACCAAAAATTTATTAATTGCGATTAATCTTTTGATAGCACTAATAAAAATATAGAAAATAGAACTTTCATGTATTTGTTTATTTAATTAGATATCCATTATGCCAGCAGAGAGCTTACTGTTGTCTAAAATCAAAGGAAAATTGTTTGATAAAAAAATCTTGGCCCAAAACCATATCCTACATTCAGGGTTGAAATAATTGTCATTAATTGAAATAAAACTGAAATTAAATAGAAATATTTGATGAAAAGCACATGATGTTGCCATGGCAAGTGTAAGTTGAAGTACTAAAATTACTAAAAGTGCAAAAAAAAAAATTTAAATGGCTAATTCAAAGTATTAATAAATACTATGAATATTTATCATATTTATGTGAAGTTGAAGCTGAAGCCTGAACTTAAGACTTCATGTTGCTTGTTTCTAGTCAGGTTCATTTTAGCCTCAAATGGGCAAAATCAGAAGCAGAAAGCGATAGAAAATACATAGGGAAATAAAAATATAAATAAAAATGAAAACGTATTTATTTAATTTGATACCCTTCATGCCAGCATGGAGTTTACAGTTTCTTAACCCTAAAATCAAAGGAAAATACAGTACTTGTTCTAAATTAGTTATTTTGAACTAAAATTAATAAAACAATTTTCATTAATAATAAAAAACTGCAATAAAGCACAAATATTAGATGGAAAAATACTCCAAAAGACTTGGAAAATTAGAAATGTTGCCTTGGCCATTAACTGAAGTACAATAAGTTGAAGCACTACAATTAAAACAAATTAATAATTGATATAAATAATACTAAAATATATATATAAAAAAAGGATTTATTGAATCCAGAAAAGCTGATGTTAAAGCTGAGGACTTCGTTTTGCGTCTTCATTGTTGTGTTGCTTGAAGTGAAGGTTTTGTTGCGAGTAAGGAAAACCAGACGTTTAGGAAGAGGCCTACAGTTTGGAATCCTGTAAAGCCATCACGGTGTTTGTCTCGAAAACATCTCTGACATTGTTGAGTCAGCACATGACAGATGTGTCTGTTGAATCCCACACGGCTCTTTCATTTACTCTCCACGATGGCTGACTTCCCACTGCTCTCTCTCCCACTGTGTCCTTCCCAGCGCCCGTCTTGAGTCTTTCAGAATACTGTGTTCTCGCTGACTCCATGGTATAAGAATGTCTCACTTTTTTCCTTTCCGTTCTTCTGTCTCTCAGCGGATCCTCTGGTGGGAAGCATAGCTACTCAGTACCTGACCAACAGAGCAGAGCATGACAGGATAGCTCGACAGTGGACCAAGAGATACGCCACATAGACGGCACCCGCTCGCCCTCCCATCCACCCCCCACCCGTGCACCACCCCCTTATTCCCGCACTCTTCTCCAGCGCCGCCCCAGTTCCCATCACCCGCAGGAGTGTAAAGATCCAGGAGAGGCAACTTTACAACGTGCAACAAATCTTTATAGCCTTTACAATACGGACTTCTGTGTATATGTCATACTGATTCTACCCCGTGTTTTTACCCGATACGGACTGGGAGCGCAGAAAGGACCCGCCAAGGTATAAAGGCTGCCGGAGTAGAATTTTGTAGCTGTAGATTTAGTTCTGTTTAAAAGCCTACTTGCAAGTCTTGCTTCTTTGGGATATAAAAAATGTATTTTGTGATGTAATAAGGAAAATGTTCCTAAAGTCAACCAAATATTATGGTGCATTTTAGCCTAATTCATTATCTGTATGAAGTCAAAGAAAATGAGAAAAAAAGATGAAAAAAAACCCTGTAGATTATTAGAAATGTCCTTTATATGAGACCCACACTCATTTCCAGTTCTGTGGTACATGCTGTTGTGAATCTGTTATACCTTTGTCAGTTTGTAATGAAGCGATCTCATTGAACGTTTTGTAGCTCAGCTGAAATGAGCAACCACTGTAACATCCCCTCCAGCACAATAAAAAAAGAAAACTGTCCCCCGGGTGAGGTGTGCTGCACTCTTTACACATGCATTATGATATGTTGGGATCACAAATGATAGACTAGGGGTTGCACCGACTAGTCGACTTCAATGCTCTGCCATGACGTCGACTAGTCGCTGGTCTTCTAGAGGGCGCAACAGGATAAGAAATCTTTGAAGGACTTCCTTGTTTACGCTCGTTTCCAAACAGTTCAAATGACAAATAAATGCATACTCTGAAAGCGCTCCACAAGACATGTGTGATTATATTACTGGATGCTCGAAATTGAACGGAAGAATGCACGTTTTAAACAGCTTATTGTACAGGTAAGTTAATCGCGGTTAAGAAAGAAATTCATGCTTTTATTCAGCAAAGAATTAATGCAATAAATGGGTCAAAAGTGAGGGCATTTAAAATGCTACAAAAGATTTTGATTTTAAATGTTCTTATGATCTTTATATTCATCAAAACAAAATCATGGTTTCCACAAAAAATATTAAGCAGGACAACCGTTTTCAACAGTTAGAAATGTATTCAAAAACATTAAAATCTCACCAACCCCAAACGTTTGCATGGTAGTGTAAACCGGCTTTAATTACCAGGAGAGATGTCAAATTTCTTTTTTAAATTCTTTTTTTAATTGTTTTTAAAAGGCCATATTTGGATGCTTTTTTACCCTATGAATGCATTTTATTTATTATTTTTAAAACCCATTCCAAAACCCACAGCTTTACATATCCCTGATGTTACAAGGTTTCATGAAATAATAGAACAAATCTGAGCAGGCATTTTTTTTCCACACTTGTTTTTTTATTATATATATAAGGCATTTTCTTTTGTGTTCTTTCTGATGATTTTTTTTTTTTTGTAGGTAATTGCAGAAAAAATGCAAACAATGTTTTCTGTATCTCATCGAAAAACATTCACAATCATCACAGTTTAAAACAAAAACAATTGTATATACACACTACTCAGTTTTAAATTGTTTTACACAGCATGACCATTCAATCACTAAATTCGAAATGATATTTACAAAAAACAAAGGCACAAATTATTTGTTAACTAGTAAGATGTTGACTGTTCTACATGAACATTAACTTTGTCTGGGTTTGTAGGAAAATATAATCTATATACAGTGGGTACGGAAAGTATTCAGACCCCCTTAAATTTTAGCAGCTGTCAATCAAAAACTGCCTATTTAAGAACACTTCCTGTTGCTTTAGGGTCATATTGGACCACAGCACTGACTTGTGGACTAACTAGCTCCACAAAACACGTGGGTATGACATTCATTAGCACCGTTATGTCATTTTTGGCATCATGAGAGGTCACTTGGTCTCCTGTGCACATCTCACATTCATATTGGCTCTGCCTTCTGGATGTTTCTATAGTCGGAGTGAGACGAGATTGTTTTTAGGGTCGCTCCCAAAGGAACATTCGTCAGGGGTCTCTTTCGCTGTGGATGAAGTGAGATTCATTGTGAGCTGTGTTGAGAGTGTCAGATTGACACTTGCTGTCTGACCAAACTTGAATGTTTGCAGCCCCCTTGTGGCACCTTTCTTAATCACACGTAGCTGGGAGGGAGATGGAGATCAAGGTAAGTCATAATTATTATTCATTTTTAATTTGTTTGTTTGTAATTAACTTTATTATATCTCATTAGTTAACATTAACGTGTTAATTAACATGAACTAACAATGATCAATATATTTGACACCATTTATTAACTGTATTAATATTAATTAATACAAAGTATCATGTTCATGTGAGTTCACAGTATATCAATGTTAGCAGATATGACTTTAGCAGCGAGTAACAATAACCAAGATTAATAAATGTGATCATTTTTAATTCATATTTTATTTGAACATATTTATTATTAACTTTGTGTTGTCATTAAATTAAATCGTATTGTAGACATAACACTACTACTGCTAATAATAATAATACAAATAATTATTTATTGTTAATATATGATTGATGATGTTGTTATTAATGATTCACTGTTATTATTAATATTAATAATAATAACAATTATTAGTTGAATGATTGTTTTATTATGTTAATAAATCATCATCATCTTCAAAGTAGTTATAGTTGCATTAACTATATAAACAAATTAAAATTTGTTTATAAAGAAGTATTATTATTACTGATAATATTATATTTTATATTACTGATATTAATTATTCTTTATTACGTATTGTTAATATAGTATTATTGAACATTGAATATTCTGTTGTTGTTGTTGTTTTTATTATATTAGTATTAGTGTATTATGAATATTTTTTTTAATCAATATTATTATGACCAGAGTAAGCAGTTCTTCCACTAAAACAGTTCATTAGTCAGGCTACATAGTGACTTGATACATACATGTTCAGTCACATGCGCCTTCATAACTGTTTGATGATGCTGTATGGCTCATCCAATCAGAACAGATTCTGCTTTATAAGAAGGGTTAACATGCTTTAAGCAGATTTTCTTAAGCTGCCATTACATTCTCATAAGCAGTGTTCTGCCTATTAACCCCTCTTTGGCCGTGTTGGTTATTACCTGTGAGACAAAGGAAGGGGTGGAGGCGTTGAGTCAGTGAGTTCAAGTGTGTTGTAGCCTGTGAACTCCAGCCGTGGCGATCGGCCGTCACAGGCCTCTTGTGCGCAGTTACAAGTGGAGAACACAAAGGCTTGATTGAGATGAAGTGAGCCGTGGATTAGTATGGGTGCTGTTAAATGCCCTCATCCTGACTGACAATAGAGGCCCTCTGACGGCTGAGACGACCCAGCCTCCTCTTTTGTTTTTCAAGGACCCGTGTGTTTGCCTCCACCAAACCACACAGCGTTTGCACCGCAGACGATTCTCGAGTGCTGTAAGCGTGTCCAAATTAGGCTGGATGTGAGGGAGTGTTAATCAGGTTCGGTTTGTTGGTTTTTCATTAAGCAAATGGGAGGAAAAGCTCAGTGTTATAGAGATATGAAATGTCATTTTTCTAAGACAAATGCAATGTTTGAGGCAAAGATCCAGTTTTTTTTTCCTTTAGCAGTGTTTATGATGGTTTTATACATTAACTAATGTTCAAAAGTTTGGAGTCTGTAAGACATCTCATATGCTCAACAAGGCTGCATTTATTTGATTAAAAATACAGTAAAATTGTGAAATATTTATACAATTTAACATAATTTTCTATTTTAATATATGTAAAATTTATTCCTGTGATGCAAAGCTGAATTTTGAACAGTCATTACTCCAGTTTTCACTGTCACATGATCCTTTAGAAATCATTCTAATATGCGGTTTCTGTGCTCATTAAACATTGTCATCAATTTTGAAGACAGTTGTGCTGCTTAATAATTTTGTGAGAACATGATGGATGTTTTCAGAGTTCTTTAAATGAATAGAGGGTTCAAATGAACAGCACTGAAACAGTTGAACATTGATATGATGTAAAAAAAAAAAATAAAATCTTACTGACCCAAAATGCTCATCTGGAATGAAGATCAAAACAATAATAAATTAGAGTAATTTTTTTTTTATTCTTTATTCCAAAGTATAATTCCACAGTCATTATATTTTTGTACTAGCTCTTGGGTAAACTTAGAAAAAGGCAGTTTTTTAAAAGACATGTTTAATGGTGTAATTTTCTAAAATGTATTATTTTAAATAATGAATTAATAAAGAAATAATATGTAATACACTATATATGTATATATGTGTGTGTGTGTGT
>NW_015505483.1:1784514-1787961 GCF_001515645.1 Sinocyclocheilus grahami | reverse complement strand
AAAAAATTGCTTTAAAAAAGTGTATGCATATAGGGATACAAAATTATTTTACTCTATTTAATAAAAAATGGTTTTAAATTTTATTGACATTTTATTTTCTTTTATTTATGACCAATGCTTCTTTTGATTAATTTTTTTATGTTTTTATTTAGCAAGGAACCTGGAAAAGGCATCATGGTTACCACATATTGATATTTATAAAATATTAATACTATTATAAAATATTATTTGCCACAAAATAATAAATAAAAATAATAATACATGAAATAATAATAATGTTTTGTTTTTTGTGTTTATTTTTGTTATGGTTTGTTTGTTTTGTTTTGTTATGGTTTGTTTTGGGTTTGTTTGTTTTGTTTTGATATGGTTTTTGTTTTGGGTTTGTTTAGTTTTGTTTTGTTTTGGGTTTGTTTAGTTTAGTTGTTATGTTATGTTGATGAGTTGGATTGGATGATAGTTTTGATGACTTGAAATTTGGAAAATTATAATAATATTTTATTGCAAAGACACAAATAACAGTTGTTAGACAGAACTGGATCTTGGCCACATGAGGGAGACAAACCATAACATCCCTTCCTCTCGCTGCCTCCTTTGTCTAGACATGGATTTTCTTTGAGATTTTCAGCTATCTGCCTTTGATTATTTATTCATTTGACTGATCCCATCAGGGAGGGGTCTCATTAAGTGACCTGCAGCAAGTCGAATGAGAAATAACGCAGTAAGGAAAAGATTAGTCTCCTGTCCATGAGTGATGAGAGGGGTGGAATACTGATGAAGCGATCACAAACACATCCCAGTGTCATAAAGAGCCTTAAATTCAGTCAATAATGAGAGGGGATGCTCAGGGCAGAGAGCTCTGTCTGTCGAAGTAAAAATGAGATCTCACACTCGCCTCGCTTCATCCCTACAGAAACTACTTGGCCTTGAGGTGTTATGGTTGAGGATTTTCTTAGGTGTATTTTCTTACATGGTGGTTTCTATGTGGCATTATTGATGTTTTGTGTGGGATGGTTTGCTCGTAGATCCAGTTTCTGCTCGTGGTGCTCAGATGTGTCCTATTATAGTTTAATCAAGGTTACCCACTGGAGGCTGTGCATTAATGACACAAAACTGCCTTGTCACAGATGCTCACAAGTGGCTTATTGATTTTATAAAACAATAGGAATAGAAAGGAGGAGAATCAGACAACATTGATCAATAATTGTAACATTTATTGGTAAACCCTTACCAGTATGTTTTATTTAGTTACAATTAATGCATTAGACATCATAAATAAATAAAAAATGTTTTAATCCAGGTAAAAGGTAAGTCATAATTATTATTCATTTTTAATTTGTTTGTTTGTAATTAACTTTATTATATCTCATTAGTTAACATTAACGTGTTAATTAACATGAACTAACAATGATCAATATATTTGACACCATTTATTAACTGTATTAATATTAATTAATACAAAGTATCATGTTCATGTGAGTTCACAGTATATCAATGTTAGCAGATATGACTTTAGCAGCGAGTAACAATAACCAAGATTAATAAATGTGATCATTTTTAATTCATATTTTATTTGAACATATTTATTATTAACTTTGTGTTGTCATTAAATTAAATCGTATTGTAGACATAACACTACTACTGCTAATAATAATAATACAAATAATTATTTATTGTTAATATATGATTGATGATGTTGTTATTAATGATTCACTGTTATTATTAATATTAATAATAATAACAATTATTAGTTGAATGATTGTTTTATTATGTTAATAAATCATCATCATCTTCAAAGTAGTTATAGTTGCATTAACTATATAAACAAATTAAAATTTGTTTATAAAGAAGTATTATTATTACTGATAATATTATATTTTATATTACTGATATTAATTATTCTTTATTACGTATTGTTAATATAGTATTATTGAACATTGAATATTCTGTTGTTGTTGTTGTTTTTATTATATTAGTATTAGTGTATTATGAATATTTTTTTTAATCAATATTATTATGACCAGAGTAAGCAGTTCTTCCACTAAAACAGTTCATTAGTCAGGCTACATAGTGACTTGATACATACATGTTCAGTCACATGCGCCTTCATAACTGTTTGATGATGCTGTATGGCTCATCCAATCAGAACAGATTCTGCTTTATAAGAAGGGTTAACATGCTTTAAGCAGATTTTCTTAAGCTGCCATTATATTCTCATAAGCAGTGTTCTGCCTATTAACCCCTCTTTGGCCGTGTTGGTTATTACCTGTGAGACAAAGGAAGGGGTGGAGGCGTTGAGTCAGTGAGTTCAAGTGTGTTGTAGCCTGTGAACTCCAGCCGTGGCGATCGGCCGTCACAGGCCTCTTGTGCGCAGTTACAAGTGGAGAACACAAAGGCTTGATTGAGATGAAGTGAGCCGTGGATTAGTATGGGTGCTGTTAAATGCCCTCATCCTGACTGACAATAGAGGCCCTCTGACGGCTGAGACGACCCAGCCTCCTCTTTTGTTTTTCAAGGACCCGTGTGTTTGCCTCCACCAAACCACACAGCGTTTGCACCGCAGACGATTCTCGAGTGCTGTAAGCGTGTCCAAATTAGGCTGGATGTGAGGGAGTGTTAATCAGGTTCGGTTTGTTGGTTTTTCATTAAGCAAATGGGAGGAAAAGCTCAGTGTTATAGAGATATGAAATGTCATTTTTCTAAGACAAATGCAATGTTTGAGGCAAAGATCCAGTTTTTTTTTCCTTTAGCAGTGTTTATGATGGTTTTATACATTAACTAATGTTCAAAAGTTTGGAGTCTGTAAGACATCTCATATGCTCAACAAGGCTGCATTTATTTGATTAAAAATACAGTAAAATTGTGAAATATTTATACAATTTAACATAATTTTCTATTTTAATATATGTAAAATTTATTCCTGTGATGCAAAGCTGAATTTTGAACAGTCATTACTCCAGTTTTCACTGTCACATGATCCTTTAGAAATCATTCTAATATGCGGTTTCTGTGCTCATTAAACATTGTCATCAATTTTGAAGACAGTTGTGCTGCTTAATAATTTTGTGAGAACATGATGGATGTTTTCAGAGTTCTTTAAATGAATAGAGGGTTCAAATGAACAGCACTGAAACAGTTGAACATTGATATGATGTAAAAAAAAAAAATAAAATCTTACTGACCCAAAATGCTCATCTGGAATGAAGATCAAAACAATAATAAATTAGAGTAATTTTTTTTTTATTCTTTATTCCAAAGTATAATTCCACAGTCATTATATTTTTGTACTAGCTCTTGGGTAAACTTAGAAAAAGGCAGTTTTTTAAAAGACATGTTTAATGGTGTAATTTTCTAAAATGTATTATTTTAAATAATGAATTAATAAAGAAATAATATGTAATACACTATATATGTATATATGTGTGTGTGTGTGTGTATATATATATATAT
>NW_015505483.1:1782117-1784496 GCF_001515645.1 Sinocyclocheilus grahami | reverse complement strand
ATATATGTATATACATATATTGTGTATATATACATATACACACACATATATATAATTATAATAAAATAAATATAATGTGTGTGTGTGTGTGAGAGAGAGATGGTCAGTTAGGTAAGTGCAGTTGGCTGCCCTTTTTATTTTACATAATATTGCATTAACACTTTAAAAGTTTTGCGTTCCATCAGTAATACTCCTCACTCTATTTTTATACAAGACACAAGCATCTCGAGCAATTCAAGATGAAATACAATCCCTATAGACCCCAATTAGGTCTCACCACATTCTTTCATTAACAAGTCTTCTGATTTTAGGCACTGAGAGGTGTGAAACTCTCCCACTCCAACCAGTATGTTCCAGAATCATAATATTTAGATCAGCCGTGTGTTTTGAGACAGCTGACTGCATAGAGGGTGAGGGTTTCTAAACTTATTTTATTAAAACTGCTTACAATGTTCCTAGAATCTGACTAAACCTCCTTCAGAGGACACCTTCATAAGAAAATTGATTCTTAAAAAATATATATATTTAAATTAATAAATTATTTTAAATGATTAGTTTATGTGTAGTGAAGAATTTAGGTTAGGATAGTTGTGTAGTAATTATAAATGTTTATTTTCAATCATTACTATGTTCCCATGGATATAGCTTGGTACATGTGTACATATTTCTGGGTTTGACTTTATGGTGCAACTATATAAAAAAACATTTTGGACTTGAGATCTGCACCTCTTTAGCAAATTTCTTAAAATGTGTTACTGGCATGAGTTTTAAGACTCCTAATGCTTTTGTTCCCATCTTCCCCTGGCCGATAGGGTGAGCTTTAAGTGTAAAGCTGCCGCAGCCAACAGATGGCACTGATTCCACGTGCGTGAGGCTTCTGGCCCTCAAATTGGAGAGCCTTTGTCTTCATGATGATGCTGGGATAGCTCGCTAAGTAGCTCCTCGGGGAGGTTATTGTAATGGCAGTTTTAGCAGTCACACACCAACACTAGATGCTTCCACAGATCGCAGCTGCTGCTGGGATTACTGCACTGTTAACCTGTCAACTTTAAGAAGTGCCTGCGATCTGCCAGGAAAAAAACCATCAGTGCAACTATTAGAACTGCTCCTTCAGATTCTTGGCAAAATGCTCACTGACGGAGATGTTTATCATATAAGATCTCGACTGAAAGAAACATTTTTTAGTCTAGCAAAGAGCAAATGGGTGAATCTCACCAAACCCATCAAGAAGATGTCTAGGTCACATTTCACCCCCACACTCAAAATAGTAAAAAAAAATCACTAAGCAATCTGTTTTTAGGACTTTTTTTTATAACAGTAAATCACTTAATTCCCATTATTTTATTATATTTTTTTACTAGCTGTTGCAGATCATATTTCACCCCAAATTCAATAAATAAATAAAATTAAATAATTTGGATAAAATAAACGACCTTTTTTGCACTGTGACATTATTTTCATAACAGTAAATCACTTAATTCTCATTATTTAATTTTATTTTTTGTACTAGCTGTTGCAGATCATATTTCACCCCAAATTCAATAAATTCAATTAAATAATTTGCATAAAATAAACAACTCACTAAGCAATCTGTTTTTAGGACTTTTTTTTATAACAGTAAATCACTTAATTCCCATTATTTTATTATATTTTTTTACTAGCTGTTGCAGATCATATTTCACCCCAAATTCAATAAATTCAATTAAATAATTTGCATAAAATAAACAACCTATTTTAGGACCGTTTTTGCACTGAGACATTATTTTCATAACAGTAAATCACTTAATTCCCATTATTTTATTATATTTTTTGTACTAGCTGTTGCAGATCATATCTCACCCCAAATTCAATAAATTCAATTAAATAATTTGCATAAAATAAACAACCTATTTTAGGACCGTTTTTGCACTGAGACATTATTTTCATAACAGTAAATCACTTAATTCCCATTATTTTATTATATTTTTTGTACTAGCTGTTGCAGATCATATCTCACCCCAAATTCAATAAATAAATAAAATTAAATAATTTGCATAAAATAAACAACCTATTTTAGGACCGTTTTTGCACTGAGACATTATTTTCATAACAGTAAATCACTTAATTCTCATTATTTTATTATATTTTTGTATTAGCTGTTGGGTAAACGAACACAAAGCTGTTTGAAATGTATTCATTTAAATGATGAATTCAGTCAATTAAATTACAATTTAAAAAAAATTTATACTTTCTACTGGCTAAAACAACATTTTGTTATTTTTGTTACTTTTTACAGCTTTGCTACTTCATGAATTTTGTATTTCAGATTTTTTTTTTATCATTTACATTTTCATAACAGTAAAAAGCTTAATTCCTATATAAGATGTATTTATATATATA
>NW_015505483.1:1769010-1782080 GCF_001515645.1 Sinocyclocheilus grahami | reverse complement strand
CTTTTTACAGCTTTGCTACTTCATGAATTATATATATATATATATATATATATATATATAATAAGTAATTAATTAAAGGCATGAATATACTAACTTGTATAAATACTTTACCATTTATAGGTACTTAATTTTATTTTGTTTAATATTTTTATTCTATCTATCTATCTATCTATCTATCTATCTATCTATCTCTAATTTCTTTCATTTTATTCTCATTCTTTTTGGGGAAATATGACCTGGACATGTTCTTAATGTATTATGATATTTACCGATAAACAAATATGCTAGAAACATTTCTGTTGTTTTATGGTGTGCATGTCACCTTCTGTGTGATGGTTATTGTGAGAGTGAACCTCTCTCACTTCTCCACTCACACACAACACACAACTGTCCGTCTGCATAACCTTAGCAACTATCAGCCAGCCTGCACTGATCCTCAGGCTTTGAGGAATTTAGACTCCAAAATGAATCTGTCAGAATACATCTGTGTTGATAACAAACATCATCTGACACCAAAGTGATTTCTTGTGGTCAGATTCCATTGTTGTCGACTCAAAGCCAGTGCATCTTATTCCTAAAAGAGTATGTTTCAAATTAGTCAGGGCACATTTGTCCATAATGTCCCAAACAATGGGTCTTTGTGAGAGCTTGCAGAATGGCTCATCTGGGCTTCAAACACACAGATTGCTGGTGATGAGGAACCAGTCGGCAGACAGTCTCCTCCTAATTATTTTAGCCCCTAATTGGCGTTCAAAACAAGGCAACAACACCGCCTCTCACTCTCTCTTTGTCTTATGGTGGGAGTTTCCAAGCCTGTGTGCTCCTCTTGCATTCATCATAAAGTGGAAAAGTCACAGTGTCATATGAGTGAGTCTGCTTTAACTATATGAGCTCACTCTAGATCCTTTCACCTAGTTTATCGGATTTGTAACTTTTGCAATATGCCCCTTCTTTATTCTGTCCAAATGTGCAGTGTTGTCACTTAAAGTGATAGTTCACCAAAAATTAACCAAAACATTTTCTAAATAGAAATGTTCAAGGTATACATTTATGTATATTTATTTATATAATATTTGTATTATTATATAAAAATATCGTATTGATACAAATGCTTTATTTTCCTGCACATTATTTTAAATAATTTACAGGTTGACCTTTTCTGTCCGGTTACAATGAATAAAGATGCTTTGCAGCTTCAAAAAGGACACATTATTTATTATGTTTTATATTTCAAGTAATATGCAAAATAATAAATTATTTGTTTATATATATATATACACACACAAAAAAAATAAAAATTAAAACATATATTATATTATAACAACTTATTTTAATTGTGCATATTCTTTGAAAAATGCAACATTGTATATAATGTACACTTATATGATTTATTTTTTATTAGCACATTATTTTTGTTTAAAATGAAATAAAATAAAATGTATAATTTATAATTTCATTAATTTCAGCTATTTTGATTAGAATACGCTTGATCAATTATGCAAAATACCTTTTTAACGTTACATTATTGCATACAAATTACATAATTAAAATGAAAGGTTCTTGATTAGCATTGATGGTTTCATGAAGAACCATCCACAAAATCTTTTTCTTACACAAAAGGTTCTTTAACATTCTTTAGAGTATTAAAATGTTCTTTACACTAAGAATATAATGGTTCTTTTAAGAAATGTTCACTGAAAGGTTCTTTGGGGAGCCCAAAATTTTCAAAAAATGTTACTACTAAAGAAAAACGAGGCAAAGCAGCGAGACAGAAAGTAGGGTTTTCTCTCACAGGCATTGCACACGCTCATGTGCTGGTCTTCAGAAATAGTCCTGCAAGTGAGCATTAGAGACCCGTCCTGCAGACCACCACCATGTGAAAGATTAAGTTACACTTTTTTATGATCCTGAGTGTATTCTGATGTAGAGCTGGGAGTGTGTGGGAGCGTGTGAGTCGAGCTCAGATCACACAGGAATCTCAGATCCAGACGGGGCGGCAGGAAGAGGAATCGCCTGCATGTCCAAATAAGGACAGAAACGTCCGTGTGCTTCTGGCCTGCCTGCTTTTGTTCTTACAGATCAAGTAAGTCAGCACTATTAGCACACCAAACCACCGTGACCCCATCAAACCAATGAAAGCAGATGGTTTCCATCATAAGGAATGAGACCACTGGGCCATTTTGGGGGGAAAGGTTGTGTTAGACTGTAACTAATATGACTAACTCGATGCATGATGCAGACCTACAGGACATAAACGGAAAAGATGCTCCGACCCCTTCATGAGGAAGTAGACTGCACCCTCAGGTCACTGAGAGACTGGAGCTGGTGTTTTAAATTAGTGCGGTCCGCTCTCAGGTGACTCATGCTGTACCTAACGTTGGATGAGCTACTTGCCCCAGAATAGCTCAGGATTATAAAAATAATCACATAGTGATAAATAAACCCGCAGCGCTGAGAGAAGCTCACTATTCTGCCAATTACAGAGAACAGGTTTTCATGGATTACCTCAGCCATGTGCAGGATCCATCAGCACTACCAGCTTTCCAGATGCTGTCAGCCTCCACTCAGTTATGACCAGGCTTTTAAAGGGATAGTTCACCCAAAAAGGAATCTGTCACTATATTCACCCTCGTGCCATTTCAAACCTGTTTGATTTTGTTCTGAGGGACACAATGGGAGAAAATGTATGCATTTGGCAGCCACTTTTGTCAAAAGCGACACTGCATTCAAGGTATACAGTTTTTATTTATTTATTTATATTGTTTATTTAAAAAATTAATGTTATCCAGTTACTTGCATCGTATGCAAATGCATACATTTATATTATATTATATTACGTTAAAAACATTTATTTTCTTTATTTGCTGGTTGGTATTTTCCGTCCAGTTACAATGAATGAAGACTGATGCTTTCCAGCTTCAAAACGGATAAAAAAAGCTATTATTTAATGTTTTACCTAATTTGTTGCATTGTCACATTTATATTTTACATAAAAATAAAGCAACTTAAATTATATGCAATGTATATATTATTATATTATTTTTAATATTATATATTTCTATTTTTTAAACTATTATATTGTATTGTATTGTATTGTATTTAGGGCTGGTAATTCAATGCGTTAATTAGATTAATTAAATTACGTTGATAAATTACGTTGAAAAATAACGCGTTAAAATTATTAACGCATTTAACGCACTTGCCCTGCCCCAGACCTATGTGGATCATCTGACATTTCATACAGCTGATTATAGAATATCAAATATGATGCAGAGCAACTCTCTGCATGATGGAGCCTAGAGAGCGTACTTAGAATGTCCCTAAAATTCAAGATATGGGGCAAAAATGGCCGTTTTAGTTTTTGTCTCATATTTACGTCATATGTGACCCTGGACCATAAAACCAGTCATAATGGTCATTGTTTTAAAATTAAGATTCATCTTTCCATCGATGTATGGTTTGTTGGGATAGGACAATATTTGGCCGAGATACAACTATTTGAAAATCTGGAATCCGAGGGTGCAAAAAAATCTAAATATTGAGAAAATCTTCTTAAAAGCTGTCAAAATGAAGTGCATATTACTAATGACAATATATATTTTTGATATATTTACAGTAGGAAATTTACAACATTTCGTAGTGGAACATGATCTTTACTTAATATCCTAATGATTTTTGGCATAAAAGAAAAATCGATAATGTTGACCAATACAATGTATTTTTGGCTATTGCTACAAATATACCCCAGCGACTTAAGACTGGTTTTGTGGTCCAGGGTCACATATAGTTAAGCAATATCACACGAGCAATAGGCTAAGTGCAATACCACACGAGTGCAAATGTGATACTGATCTTATACAACAGTTCAGTAAGTAAGAAGTTAATATTGTGTTATTTTAGTCACTATGGTGTCTGTTTTGCTCAATTTTGCCAACGAAGATATAAAGACAAAGCAGAACTGTTCGTCTCCGAGCAACACACAGCGGAATTTCATTTCTTAATCCACGTTTTGAAAGAATTGAGTGAATCATTTGGCGTGTTGAACCATTGGCCATAGGCACGTTGGATTTGAAGCGGCGCATTAATTTGATTCGTTCAAATGGCTGATTCATTCAGGAGTGAAGTAAACAGTTCTTTATGAATGGTCTATTGAATCATTAGGCTTGTTCGACTTGAAGCGGATCATCACCATTAGACTGATCGGCGTGTGACATCAAAGTACCGCGAGAGCGATTCAAAAGCATAAGGATACATCTGCTCTCTATAGCTCTCGCGGTACTTTGATGTCACACGCCGATCAGTCTAATGGTGATGATCCGCTTCAAGTTGAACAAGCCTAATGATTCAATGGACCATTCATAAAGAACTGTTTACTTCACTCCTGAATGAATCAGCTATTTGAACGAATCGAATGAATAAATGACACAACGTCTTAATCATTAAGACATTTACCACCACCTACTGGCAGTTTTAGTTTATTATTTAGAGTATCATTTCATTAAATCAATTATTTCATATTTCCATAGTAATAATAATACAATAAATTATTAAAGGTATAGATCACCCACCCAAAAATGACAATTGTGTCATCATTTACTCACCCTCGTGGTCCAAAAGATTTGTTTATCAAACAAATTTTAATTTCTTGCTGAAGCTACTTTTTCTAATATCTGTTTGATGCTTTATACAACAATGACTTTAAATGATAATTTGGGAGTAATTTCCCAGCCAAATTTGATGAGCAATTAATTTGCGATTAATTCGATTAATTAATCGCCACATCATGCAATTAATTAGATTAAAAAAATGTAATCGCTTAACAGCCCTAATTATATTATATTATATTATAAATCCATATTTTGTTACATTATATTATATTATTAAAGCAATATATTAAAATAAGTTTGACTTATTCTCAAAGTATTTAGACTTTATTCTCATACTTTTGAAGTTTTTCTCAAAATATTACGACTTTCTCATAATCTTAGATTTAAAAAACAATTTTTTACCTGGATTTTAACATTTTATAATTTAATAATTTTAAAAACATTTATTTTATTTTGACCTCTTTTTACTAACAATATAAAACTGTCATCAGTGTCAATTACCTAAATTCAGTAAAATATTTTTTTCTGAAATTAATTAATTAATTAAAATATAATTAATTACAAAGAATTATACTATTTTAGAAAATATATTTCATATATTTTATCAGCTAAAAAATTATTTTTACAATTAATTACAATACATAATGTCTTTTATCTATTCTATAGTGCATTGTTGACATTATTTTATTATATTATTATGTTTTTACATTTTTATTTCCGTTAATGAATTTACTTTTTAATATTTGCACTGGACCATCATGAATTGTCACATGACATTTATGGCTGATGTAATTGGTTTAAGAACTTCTGTGCCCAGAATTGAGTGCCCATGAGCAAAGATGGTCGTATGCCGGTTCTGCACTAGCCAAACAACATCCACTGAAATGTACGGGAATGCTAATGGATATTCTTCAGGTGTTACAGACTTCTCAGTTTGTTGCTCAGAACTTTTCTTTATGAGGAAGAAGCTTCCCATTGATTTGAAACTTCCATCTTACCTCGCTCTCTTTCAGCATTAAATTGATGCTTCGTGCTGGAATTCGCACTTTAATTCTGTGAACAGTAAACCCCGCCTACTTTGATTTGATTGGCCATCTAACAATATTACCGTTTACTGCACTTTGTTATTGTTCTCGTTATTTCCCTACAGTGGCTATGAACAGAAAATGCCTTACTTCCACGTTGAAAAATAAGATGGATATATACGCCACTTTCATTGATGCGCACAGAGAAACATTCAGGAGCACAGAAACTTGTTGTCAATGCAACGCAGCCCCGCGACTTTTATTAATCGGTACATTATAATTCTCAGCGATGAGGAGGTAAAATCGCTGTTTTGAAGTAACTAAAACTCAAAGCTTAATTGTTTGTAGAGAGAGATGCGGATGCAGGTAAAAATGGTCATATTTCTATCATAAAAGAGGTTGGCTAATATTAAGTGATTTGAAACTTCCATCTTACCTCGCTCTCTTTCAGCATTAAATTGATGCTTCGTGCTGGAATTCGCACTTTAATTCTGTGAACAGTAAACCCCGCCTACTTTGATTTGATTGGCCATCTCAATTATTTTGACATAGACGAGTGCTGATAGACCGCCGAGGCAGAAAATATAACTTTTAATAAAGTTTTAAGTTGTGTTGTAAATTTAAGTAATTTTTGTTGTTTAATGGGCAATGTTTACTACTACTACTACTACTTATTTATTTTTCCAAAAAAAAGAAAGAAAAAGATGAACAAACCCTTCATACAGCAACAATCTGTGGTGCATGTAAAATGGAAAAAGCAAAAAGTAAAGCATGACGACATACAAAGCGACGTGAGAGTTGAGAAAAGTGATTATTGCACAGAGCTGTATTTAAACACAGCAGGAAATTTTATTTTCTTAGTTTACGTTCTAATGATTTGCACATGGAATCTGACTTTTAATATCCTTTAGCTGGATTCTAATTCTCTGGATCCCTTGTCAGTGGTCACTGCTCCCTACACACTGAGCAGGACATATCTTTGTAAGTTAGACTGGAAGTGTACATTAAATTGTATTTATTTTAAAAGATATTATACAACAGTCACAGCAATGCAACAGATGTCTTATTTGTGCAGAATCAGTATTTAAAATGTTGCAAGTGTTGATACTAGACCTCTGCACTAGATCCCTGCACCCTTATCTTGTGAGTGTGCATCCTCCCTAATGCCGTGTATGTGTAAACATGCATATTTTACATAAACTACTCTTTTGCAAAGTCTTGTATGGTATTTCTGAAGCTGTCCTAACAGGCCTTTTCTTTAGCCCTGCATTCTTCACCAAACAGGAAGTGCCAAGGACACGAGGTTCACGAAAGCTCACTGACCCTGATGGTCCACAGCCCATATCCTTCCTCCACTCTCACTTAAACATGTGGTCACTCCCTTTACATATGGCTGCTGTTCATCGACAGGTTTAATGTGCCAGCCGTCTGTTTGCAAGGGAACACTGGACTTGCTGAACCAGATTTCTCAGACTGCTCTGTCTCTTTCTCTATCCACAGCCTCTTTCAGATTTGTAATCAATTTATGACTTACATTGAAATTAACTAAGAATTTTCCTTGATTTTAAAAGATGAACTAGAGTAGAAAACAAATGCAGAATTGTAATTAGAATTTTTAATTCAAGCAGAATTTAAATGGAATGATATTTGGGGAAAAAACAAACAAATTTAAATACTTAAAAAAAAAATTTTTTTGCATTATGACAACAAAAATGTATAAGAAAAAATATGCATATATAAAATACATAATACAAAAATACACATAAAATATTTTTTTTATTTTATATTAAAACAAATTAAATTATGCAAAAATGAAACTAATTCATAATATTACTAAAAAGTTAAAATGTATGGACCATGCTGAAAGAACAAATTCAATATAACAGCATGGATCATTGCTTTGTTGTTAAATTGAGAATTTTTTGCTCCTTTTATGCAAATTCAGTCAAGAGGAACCATTTGCTGAATATAATTATAAAAATCACAACATGATTATTGGTTTCTTTGTATGACGGCAGGCAGAAGCGGTGAATTTAATGTTGCTTGTTCCTCAGATGTAAAAACATTATTTGATTTCAGTATGTTTGTACAGACCGCAGCCTCTGAGGTATTGAATATTTCAACAGCCACATAAATAATGCTCCGGTGGCCCTGTTTCCACAGGCGTTTTACACACAATAGCATGAACAGAAGGGAAAACAGACTCAGTGGGATTGGGGTAACACCCCTCAGAGAGGCTTTTATGAAGAGTACAAAAAAGTAGGCTTTTAATAAAAATACAAATACAAATGGAGTAATGTGTCCATGGGACATGAGAGAATCGTGCTGGGGGAAGTGAAGGTTACTGTACATTCACTCACCCTCATGATGCTCCAACCCAGATGATTGTCCTTCTTCTGTGGGACACAAAAGGAGACTTTAGACCAAATGAACAAGGTGCTCTTTTCTAATTTATTATACCATGATAATTATTTACCATGATAGATGGATGGATGGATGGATGGATGGACAGACGGACGGACGGACGGAGAGAGAGATAGATAGACAGACAGAGAGAGATATACTGTATATATAGATGATAGATAGATAGATAGATAGATAGATAGATAGATAGATAGATAGATAGATAGATAGATAGATAGATTTACACAATGTTTTTATCTGTTTTGTTTTCAGTAAAAAAATTTTTGTTAAAATAAGATGCTTTGCAAGCAAAATTACATGAAATATTAAAACCATTTTTTTCTCATTTTGCGAATGAGGTTGTAAAAATAAACTTAATTCAAGATATATAGATAGATAGATAGATAGATAGATAGATAGATTTACACAATGTTTTTATCTGTTTTGTTTTCAGTAAAAAAATTTTTGTTAAAATAAGATGCTTTGCAAGCAAAATTACATGAAATATTAAAACCATTTTTTTCTCATTTTGCGAATGAGGTTGTAAAAATAAACTTAATTCAAGATATATTCTTTGGAAACAAATCATATTATCTATTATCGTATTATTTATCTAAGTGCATGTATCGTTTTAGATTATTTTTAATGAAAAACAAGACAAAATGTCTGTTCATATTGGGTGTTTTCTTTTTAATTTTTGCGTTGTGATCCAAGTCAAGTTTGTCTTTCCCTTCACAGAGCATCTATTATAAAAATATAAATAAAATACAAATATACATATATAAAATGCACAATACCTAAAATAAATATATTTACAAATAAATATATTATATTATATTATATTATATTATATTATATTATATTATATTATATTATATTATATTATATTATATTATATTATATTATATTATATTATATTATATTATATTATATTATATTATATTATATTATATTATATTATATTATATTATATTATATTATATTATATTTGTGTGTGTGTGTGTGTGTGTGTGTGTGAGAGAGAGTTCGGAAAAGTGATGATTGTGCAGAGCTGCATTCAAACACAGCAGGACTTCTCTTAGTTTATATTCTAACAGAACATTTATGATTTTCACATGAAATCCGTCTTTAAAATTCTTTAGCTGCATTTTAATTCACTGGATCCCTAGGCAGTGGTTTGACTGAGTAGGAGAGATCTTAGATTTTTTAACTTCCAAAGTTAGATTGGAAATGTCCATTTTGACATTAAATTGTATTTATTTTAAAAGATATTATATATCAGTCATAGCGACTGAGTTGCAACAGATGTCTTATTTGCAGGATCAGTATTTAAAGTGTTGATATGAGACCTCTTCACTAGATCCCTGCACCCTTATCTTGTGAGAGTGCATCCTCCCTAATGCTGTGTATGTGTAAACATGCATATTTTCTATAAACTAATCTTTTGCAAAGTCTTGTATGGTATTTCTGAAGCCATCCTAACAGGCTTTTCCTTTAGCCCTGCATTCTTCACCAAACAGGAAGTGCCAAGGAGACGGGGTTCACGAAAGCTCGCTGACCCTGATGGTCCACAGCCCATATCCTTCCACTCTCACTTAAACATGTGGTCACTCCCTTTACGTACTGCTGCTTTTTGTAGACAGGCTTACCGTGCCAGCTGCCTGTTTGTAAGGGAACACTGGACTTCCTCAGCCAGATTTCACAGACTGCATCTATTCTCTCGTTTTCTCTCTTCACTGCCTGTTTTAGGTTTTTCATTTTTCACCAATTTATGATATTTTCACTTATATTGGCTTGGAGAAGCAAACAAAATGCAAAAAAGAAATACAAAAACATGAAAATACTTTTTAAAACAATGCACTGTATTTTACAATAAAAATATTCATACATAAAATACATAATGCAAAAAATGCATAAATGTATATATAAAAAAGATTTTAAAAATATTATATTATTATGGACCACGGTGGAAGAACTATATAAATGTAACCACATGGATCAGTGTTTTATTGTTAAATTCTAAATTCTGCATGCTGTCCCATGTTTTTGCTTTGTGTATGCAAATTCAAGATGGTGAGTCAAGAGAAACCATTTGCAGAGCATAACTATAAAATCATGACATGATTATTGTACTTATTGATTTCGTTGTTAGACGACAGTCAGAAGCAGTGAATTAATGTTGCTGTTCCTCAGATGTAAAAACATTATTTGATTTCAGTATGTTTGTACAGACCGCAGCCTCTGAGGTATTGAATATTTCAACAGCCACATAAATAATGCTCCGGTGGCCCTGTTTCCACAGGCGTTTTACACACAATAGCATGAACAGAAGGGAAAACAGACTCAGTGGGATTGGGGTAACACCCCTCAGAGAGGCTTTTATGAAGAGTACAAAAAAGTAGGCTTTTAATAAAAATACAAATACAAATGGAGTAATGTGTCCATGGGACATGAGAGAATCGTGCTGGGGGAAGTGAAGGTTACTGTACATTCACTCACCCTCATGATGCTCCAACCCAGATGATTGTCCTTCTTCTGTGGGACACAAAAGGAGACTTTAGACCAAATGAACAAGGTGCTCTTTTCTAATTTATTATACCATGATAATTATTTACCATGATAGATGGATGGATGGATGGATGGATGGACAGACGGACGGACGGACGGAGAGAGAGATAGATAGACAGACAGAGAGAGATATACTGTATATATAGATGATAGATAGATAGATAGATAGATAGATAGATAGATAGATAGATAGATAGATAGATAGATAGATAGATAGATAGATAGATAGATAGATTTACACAATGTTTTTATCTGTTTTGTTTTCAGTAAAAAAATTTTTGTTAAAATAAGATGCTTTGCAAGCAAAATTACATGAAATATTAAAACCATTTTTTTCTCATTTTGCGAATGAGGTTGTAAAAATAAACTTAATTCAAGATATATTCTTTGGAAACAAATCATATTATCTATTATCGTATTATTTATCTAAGTGCATGTATCGTTTTAGATTATTTTTAATGAAAAACAAGACAAAATGTCTGTTCATATTGGGTGTTTTCTTTTTAATTTTTGCGTTGTGATCCAAGTCAAGTTTGTCTTTCCCTTCACAGAGCATCTATTATAAAAATATAAATAAAATACAAATATACATATATAAAATGCACAATACCTAAAATAAATATATTTACAAATAAATATATTATATTATATTATATTATATTATATTATATTATATTATATTATATTATATTATACTATATTATATTATATTATATTAATTATATTATATTATATTTTGGCCCATGGTGGAAGAACAAATTAAAAGTAATAACATGAAACATTGTTTTTTTACATTGTGATCCAAATGATTATTTATCATTTAGCTTGTCTTTCCCTTCACTGACCATCTTTTCTTCAGCTACTTTCATTGGGAAAGGAGTTGGGGGGTTTCATGGAGTAAGGGTGGGTTTGGTGAGAAATTTACGCTGTAAGTGGGTGGAAACGGGCAGGAAGTGAGTGTCCCATCTTTCTCGGACCATTACATAAATGTCTACAAATTCTCTCAGTAAAAAAACCCCACACATTTCAGGCATGGTAAAGAGTTTCTATAAACGTATTAAAAAAGCAACGAGTGACTCAAAATGACTAAATCTTCAAGTCATGTTTAGATTTGTTGTTGTTGTTTTTAGAGTCGTACAAGGAGTTTTTCCCAGCATGTATGTTATGAATGTGTGATCTTATGCTGTCCAGAGTCATGAACATGCATATTTCTAGCCTTACTTCATATGGACAAATTCCCATCCACGTTCACAGCAGGAGAAGGCACGTCTTGCATCTGTGGGACAGCTCTCTTAGGAACAGCCTGCCCTGAGTCATGTTTATATTAACGTCTGATGCATCTTTTTGCAGTAATATGAGCCTGCTTATGTATACTCTGGTAAAACACACAGCTCCTTTTAGAAATCCTCAAACATCTAGCTCCGTCTCTCAAGGGAAAAATGACATGCTTTTATCACTATAAAAATTGCACAGCCTACCTTCTGAATCCAAACAAGCTAAATAACATTAAATGTACCATATGCTTGCGCTCAAATTAAAGGTTAAGAACTTGCTTAAGATCATCAATTCAGTTGTTTATCAGAAAATGTGTGGGTGTTGTTTTCCATTCTTTTATAATTTCATCAGGTTTAACTTTTACACTCTGAGTGAAAACACATTACAGTCAAAATAAATCTCATCGAAATATTTTCTTCTTTTTTAGCAGATGGTCAGAAAAAGGAGTTGTTTAAACTTTAGGAAATGTTAATCGTTATCATCTACACAAGGCCATACTAAATATTACATGAGTTATTTTCCATCGATTTTACATAAAGTTTGACTAAATAAAGTTTAAAACCTTGGTTTTCATTTTATTCAAACCTTTGTTTTTATTTAAATCTTTGTTTTTATTTAACCCTTGTTTTTCCTACCAGTTAAAATTTAAATAAAAAGAATAACAATATTTAATAATAATAATAATAATAATAATAATGGCCATTATAAAAAAACAGAGTTGTAAATGTTGTAAAAACTTAAAGGGATAGTTCACCCCAAAATGAAAATTTGATGTTTATCTGCTTACACTCTTAAAAATAAAGGTGCTTCAAAAGGTTCTTCAAGCGATGCCATAGAAGAACCATTTTTGGTTCCACAAAGAACCATTCAGTCAAAGGTTTTTTAAAGAACCATCTCTTTCTTAGTTTTTTATAATCTGAAGAACCTTCTTTCGCCACAAAGAACCTTTTGTGAAACAGAAAGGTTCTTCAGATGTTGAAGGTTCTTTATTGAACCATTTAGACAAAAAAGGTTCTTCTATGGCATCGTGAAGCACCTTTATTTTTAAGAGTGTACCCCCAGGGCATCCAAGATGTAGGTGACTTTGTTTCTTCAGTAGAACACAAATGATGATTTTTAACTTTAACCGTTGCAGTCTATCAGTCTTATAATGCATGGCAATGGTAACAAAATCTATGAGAGTAAAAAAAAC
>NW_015505483.1:1747066-1764279 GCF_001515645.1 Sinocyclocheilus grahami | reverse complement strand
TAATGCATGGCAATGGTAACAAAATCTATGAGAGTAAAAAAAACCTGCACAGACAAATCTAAATCAAACCCTGCGGCTCGTGACGACACATTGATGTCCTAAGACACGAAATTATCGGTTTGTGCGAGAAACCGAACAGTATTTATATAATTTTTTACCTCTAATACACCACTATGTCCAATTGTCTTTGGGCGCGCGCACGGCATCCGGTGCATGAGGTGTGTACGCACTCTGGCGTAGTTTACGCAAGCGTCGGAAGTGATCTCATGTTTTGCACCCTGAATACTTCAGCAGTTTCTGCAAGAATTATTTATATACAGTGGGTACGGAAAGTATTCAGACCCCCTTAAATTTTTCACTCTTTGTTATATTGCAGCCATTTGCTAAAATCATTTAAGTTAATTCAAACAAAATAATTCGGCGTAGCAACGTGCAAAACCACAAAACCTCCCTTGCATTTCTGATGTGAGCTCTTAAGCCGAAGGGATGATGATATATTAAAACAAAGATGCTTGTTTTGTTTTGCTGACTTACTTTTTACCCAAACATAGCTTCTGGAGATATTTTAATACTATGTAAATGTGGCAAAGTCATTTAATTAAGTCTAAAAACAGCAGGAGTCTCAAATTAGTGTGTGGGAGGACAAGGTTTGTCCCAAACAAGAGATCTACTTCCTTCTAATGTGTGCAGGGACCAGATTTAGCATTGTTCCTGGGAACCGCTGGTGTGTCCTGCTTATGACTTCCACACACATTGTTTTCGGAAGACGTTCCCCAGCTGCGCTTTTGCACGGGACCAATTAGCACAGAAGGTTCAAGTCACACACACACAAACGGAACGTCCTTCCGCCTACTCATCTTCACGTTTGATGAATTAGAAACGGTCTCCTTTATTTTAGCATCAGCCTGACCGTGCTTCTTTTGTATTTCTCTTACTCATCGATCTCTCACCTGAGCGCACATTAATAAACTTGTGCCCTCACGTGCTCTCCTCACAAAATAAACACATTATTGCCGTCATTACGGAGCAGGCGGTACAGTGGCAGCGCCAGCCATCCTGCTTTTTGATCGCGGTGATAAATGAGCCATTGCTTCTCATCCACACAGGGGTATTTCATTTAGATTACTCTTACTTTAGGGCCGCTGACAGTGGGAAACGCTGTGGATACAGGTTAGCATTGTTTTGTTACGTCCCTGTGGTACATTTGTATAACAAACAGACAGGATAATAGAGCGCCGTAGTCAGGGCTGCTGCTTTTGGCTGCATTTTTCCTTTTTTTATGATTATTATTCCAGGCCGAGAAAGGAATGAGGGGGTCAGACCTGAAGACCTCATTTCACACCTCGCGTTGAGGCAAGGTCAGTGCAAACTCAGTATGGCTTTCACCCTTTCTGTCGGTTTCATCCTGTTTCGCTGCACCTGCAGCAATACTCGCCATACACTTCCTATATTTAAGGGAGTCGCTCTTAACAATGGCGTCTCCTGAAGCAGTGGCTGTAGGCCTCATTTGAATGGAAGTAAATGTTAAGTGAATCAGTCCTGCTGAGGCTCCCCGTGGAGCCGGATTATGCCCCGTTTTGGGTCTGGAACTCCATCATGGGCTCAGATGGGGCTCCTTCTGCATGGAGATAAGCTTGCCTTTAAGCCATGCTGTCAACACAACATGAAATTACAGTGTTTGCTGCCTCATTTAAGCTGCTCAAAGTTCTTTGCATAAAACTTAGACCCTCAAACAGAAAGATTGTCTGTGATGGTGGAGGGTCATAGGTCAACTCTGATCTTGGACAGCAGGAGAAAATCAGTGCTAACGAACTGTAGAAGCATCCATAGTTTGGACAGAAAAATAAATAGGCCTATTAACTTAAACCAAAGCACTAAAGATAGTTTGTAAGAACTGAAACCTTTGACTGAAACCGCTGTGGGTGTGTGTGTACTAACTGTTGTATTGATCACTTTGCATGGTTTGCTTATTGTATGTTTATTTGATACATTTTTTAGGCACTGAGAAATAATACTACTATATAATACAATGCTATTACATATTCAAATGTTTGGAATAATAAATAAAATAATTAGTGCTGTCAAACGATTAATCGCGATTAATCGCATCCAAAACAACAGTTTTTGTTTACATAGTATATACTGTATGTGTGTACTGTGTATATTTATTAAGTATATATAAATACACACACATGCATGTATATATTTAAGAAAAATATGTTACTTTTACATATTAAAAATATTGTTATATAATATAAATTATATGAATATAAATATAGACATGTAAATACATGTAAATATTTTCAAAATATATACTGTATGTGTGTACTGTGTATATTTATTAAGTATATATAAATACACACACATGCATGTATATATTTAAGAAAAATATGTTACTTTTACATATTAAAAATATTGTTATATAATATAAATTATATGAATATAAATATAGACATGTAAATACATGTAAATATTTTCAAAATATATACTGTATGTGTGTGTATTTTTTACATACATAATAAATATACACAGTACACACATATACATTAAATAAAAACTTTTTTATGCGATTAATCGCTGTTAATCGTTTGACAGCACTAAAAATAATACAATTATTTTGATATTATTAGTTTTAATTATTATGTATTTTTTCACTGTCTTAGAAAATTATAACATTTAAAAAAATAGAGACATTTTTATTTATCTATCTATCTATCTATCTATCTATCTATCTATCTATCTATCTATCTATCTATCTATCTATCTATCTATCTATTAATTAATTTATTTATTATATTACTGTCATGGATTGGCCATAAACGTTATGAACAAAATGGATGGCATAAAAAAAATACAAATTCAACAATCATTTATAGACTGAATTTTTTTCTTTGTAATGTTATTAATTTTGCATATTGTTGGGCCTGTGTAATTTGCATTGCAGCTGTCTATATTCAGCAGCTGTCTTTTTTTAGAAACATTTTCATCTCAGAAAGGTTGATGTTGTTTGTGTATCCACGGTTTTGTTTGAGATTCAAGCTGTGGGCCCCGATCAGAACGTTCCCCTGATGGGTGACCTCGGTGGGCACTGAAGGAGGAGGTGGGCATGGTTTGCATTTCCTCTATTTCAAAGCTGGAGGCTATCGACCACAGCCTCCTAAACAGGGAGCAGACCCATGTCTGTTAGATCATATGGCACGTGAAAGAGAAGTAATTAGGAGTGAAAAGACCCTTCTTTGAGTCAGGACATGCATGATATCCCATTACAGCTCTATGAATCCCCTGCTTGTGCAAACGATTTGTGTGAAGTCCTACAGATGATAGTTACATGAGCTTTGAGTTTTGACTTGACCATGTGTTAAAGCCTCATTGTCCTCATTTGCTGATTATGACTAATGAACTAATGAAATGAAATGTATAAATTATGTAAATTAACTTTTCCTTTTAGTATGATAAAATCACTTTAAATGAGAAGCAAGTTCAAATCAGCTGTGAAATCTGTCACCAGTATACAGGGGCGCCGCTAGCAATTTTGGGCCATATGAAAGAAAATGAGGTTGTGCCCCCTACCGCACCAAACATACACTATATTGCCCAAAGTATTGGGACACCCTCTTCTAACGAACAGGTTTGACTACTTTAGTCATTTCCATGAGTACAAATCTTAATGTTTAAATATATAATGCTATTCTAGGGAATTGTGTGCTTCTAATTTTATACCAATAGTTTGAACAGGACCCTTTTCTATTCTAACACAACAATGCCTATGTGTATAAGGCAAGGTAAAAAATAAATAAATATATATATATATATATTGATTCAGTCAGTGTGGAAGAAATTGACACTTCCGAAACTGTGGCCTCAATGATGGAAACATAATTCATGTATTCATGATTTGTATTTCCATCTTTGTTGCCACAGTTTTGGAAGTGTCTAAAATGATTGTATGCATATGTACAAGTCACAGGTGTTTGGTGATGAGTTTTTGGCTCAAGGTCTGTATTTAAAGTCACACCAGAGGTGTTCAGCTGGGATTAGGACTTGGCTTTCTGCAGACCAGTCAAGTTCTTCCACACTGACTGAATCAATCTTTTCTTTTCTTTTTTAACCTTGCCTTATACACAGAGGAATTGTTGTGTTAAAACAGAAAAGGGTCCTGTCCAAACTATTGGTATAAAATTAGAAGCACACAATTCCCTAGAATAGCATTATATGCTTAAACATTAAGATTTGTACTCATGGAAATTACTAAAGTAGTCAAACCTGTTCATTAGGAGGAGGTGTCCCAATACTTTTGGCAATATAGTGTACAAGCCAACCTAGCTATTCAAAATCTTTGTCTGCAATTTAATCATATTTACCTATTACTTTTGCTATTGCTTTTGACCAGGTATCAGTAACAATTCATTCAGAACCTGTTCTATGGACATAGACTTTCTGTACCACACTATTCTGCTGATATGGAATGAGTTTGACTACTTAATCAGTTATATTAATAGAAATGCTTCATTGGGGCAAACAAAAAAATCCTTAAAATAATAAATAGGATACCCCATAGCAGCATTTCCAGCAGTTTATCAATCATGATCTTACTCAGCTAAATGTGACTATTAGTTTAACAGCTGTATTCCTTGTTTGCTAGATACCTATGCACATACTGCATACAATGTTAAAAATGTTCTACATTGTGAACCTTAACCCAAAAACCTTTAGCTTTATACACTGTAGATAATTGTGACCCTGCCTGTGGAAACCCAGCTAAAGTATTTTTTAAACAGTGGATGAGTAATTCACTCCTTGATTTGCTTAATAAAAGCCTCCTTTGAAATCGTTTTGACAGACATGTTTACTGTGTATTATTTTCAAGGTGCTTATTGCTAAGTTTAGTGTGGCAAAATAGAAGCGCAGCCGTAATTCGCGTGCTGGTTGCCATGACAACCTCGCTTCCTGCTGCTGCTCTATGTAATCAGATTGTGAATTTGTAGATTTTCTATTGCAAAACTAAAACGTGTTTAAAAGTGCGACTGACTACATTCCGAGGGGGGCTCGGTTTGAACTTGAAGATATCTCTAATTTGACAGTTTACCATCTGATCTCACTCGTGACTCTTGGCTATGTAGGACGGGATGAAACCATGCAGAGAATGGGGGGAGATAATTTTGCTGGAAATGCAGAAATAAGCTGTAATTTTGCTTTATTTGTAACTCTTTGGTAGATACATTTATAATTTCTATTACATTACTACTACCACTGTTACTACTAATAAAAGATCTCTGGGGGCCCCAAAAGTGCGTGGGTCCTTAGAATCGTCCTAACTTCCCCCCCTTAGCGGCGCCCCTGCCAGTATGTATATATATATATATATATATATATATATATGTGTGTGTGAGATATTTTATGCATGATATTCCAAAATAAATACATAAATTGTATGGAAAAAAGAAAAAAAAAACATGTAAATGTATTTACTATTTATTATATATTAATATGAACTATATTCAACTATTATATAATATAATGTATATATAAATTCATAAAAAAATATATATTTTCTTAACGTAAATAGAAAATCATATTTCATTTTTGTTTGGACAACATGCAAAGACAAAAATTGAATGAGTATAAGTAGAAACCTCAACAATACCTGAATGAATGTGCTAGTGTCGCAGTTAGAACTATTAAGCTAAATGTTACATCACCTAATTAATATTCATGAGCCAAACTAGCTCCTTAGCCCCTGTTTGCCACGACTTTCTAAAACTATTTCAGATATTCACAGTCTTCCATTAAACAGCAGGGGAACGGCAGTGTAGTCGGTCAAGTAGACGTACACCAGCCACTGTCTCTATCTCATTCTTTCCCATCACATACTACAGCATACCTCTCTGTCAGTGCATACTTCAGATAGTGTGTTTTATGTGCGTGTAGTGGTGTGTAGCACTGGGCCCTCGGGCTAATGACCTCCAGCTGTCGGAACAGTGATGGCTCGCGGCTTTTCTGAGGGACACAGCAGTCGGCAGCACATTCCATATGTTCCTCTGTCATTTCCCCCTCCTTCATTTCTCCTCCTCCGGCTCCTCCCGAGAACAGCTGGGGCCGACCTGGGTGTGCGCTGTACTGCCATGTCTCAGTGCCGTGCCTCAGGACCCCTCATTTGTTTATGTTGCTGTTATTTCACAAGAAGTGCATTTATAACCCCCGTGACAAATCGAAGTAGTGAGTGAATTACTTCTCGGCCTCCAAATAAACAAAGCGATATGTACAGACGCATCAGTCACTGGTGCAATGGTCAATGTCTCCCATTGGAATGTTGTGAATTCAAAGTAATAGTTTACCCAAAAAGGTAAAATTGCTCATTGTTTAGTCATCCACAAAAGCAAGTCTTAAGCCGGATGTTAAAGCTGCTCTTTTCCATACAAGGAAGATGGATGACTATTTATACTGCCAAGATCCAAAAAGCACCATAAATGTAGCGCATTTCAACATTTCAAGTCTTCTGAAGCTGTACGATAGCTTTATGTGAGAACGGACCGAGATTTAAAGTGTTCATTGATCACCTCTACTGTATTTCCTGAATGTCATTTCCAATTGCATGTTCCTCAGACGAAGCTAATGTATGACTTCAGAAGAATTGGAATATAGTGCAAAAGTTAAATGACACTTTTTATGGTTTTCTTTTCTTTGGCAGTATGAATCTTGGACAGATCGGACAGCTTCCAAACATGATCTGGTTACTCTGCTATTGTAATGCAAATTGCATGTTATTTTCAAACATTCTCCATTCCACAAATGTAAAGCAAGTTCCTATTATTTATAACTGATTATTCTGACTCTAAATTCTCATTGGATGAGCCGTGTTCAAAGACATCACAATGCCTATAATATGAAAAATGTATTCCGCCATGTTTTAAAAATTATTAGGTAATTGCAATTTTTTCTCTCTCACAATTTTGAGTTTACATATCACAATCTAAACTTATTTCACAATTCTGAGGAATTCCCAGAATTGTGAGATAAAAAATTGTTAACTTAGAATTAGTTTACATCTTACAATTCAGTTTTTTCCTCCATGGAATAAAAAATAAAAAAGGTAACTATACGAGTTTTTATCTCACAATTCTGACCTTTCTTCTGTTGCAGAAACAAGGTTCCATAATATAAACGCATATGAGAAATATACGGAAATGTAAGGTGTTTATTGATTATCTTTTCTTTGAATCTCATTTGCAATTGCATGTTCCTCTCACAAAGCTATAAAGTATGACTTCAGAAGACTTGGAATGAGTTGTGTGGACTAACTTTATGACAATTTTATGGTGCGTTTTTGCTCTTGGACTACAAATTACCATCTAATTTGCTGAAAAACATTTCATTTTGTATTTTAAGGAAGAAAGAAAATAATACAGAGTTGGAACAGCATGATAACCAAAATTCCAAAACAGCTCGGAACAAAAGCGTAAAAATAAAATGTGCTAGAATAAAGACAAAAGTATGATGTGAGTGAGTTTCACACCTCAGCAGAATGGGACATCATGCAGGAAGGGCCTGTATGGTGTGTGTGTGTGTTTGTGTGTGTGTGGGTGGGTGTATGCCAGCGTATGTGTGGATAAACCCACACTCCAACAGAGAGCATGAGCTTGCAGCTCCTTGCTGTGGTTTTGCCCTGTCTCTCCTTGTTGTAGCTCAGGTTTTCATCACTAAGAATTGACCCAGCACTGGCCCCAGCAGTGTCATTGGAGGCATAAAACCGAGCAAGTGCAGACTGCGGAGAAAAAATTTGACCTGGTTACTATCCAGTATGCATTGCTGCATGCCGTATCAAAGTGATGCATAATCAACTGCACAAATGTAAAGTAAATTATTATTTATTATAAAACGGATACATTTTAAATTCTGCAAATGAGCCACAGTCAAAGCCGTTGTTATGCCTTTAATGTTGCTACACTGTTTGACAGCTGTTAACAGTCTGTTTTTAAACTAACGAGTAAATTATTTGGCAAAAATAAGAGTTCATTTATGTTGAGCCCAGATTTTACGCTAGACATCAATTAAAAACGGTATCAAAATTGATTGTTTAAAAATTATATAAATGATGTATAGTTTGGGGGTCAGAATGATTTTTTTAAAGAAAGAAATGCTTTTATTCAGGAAGGATGTATTAAACTATTTGAAAGCGACAATATAGACCTTCACGTTGTTACAATTTTTATTTTTTTAATGCTGTTCTTTAGAACTTTCTATTCATCAAGGAGTCTTGGAAAAAAGGTTTCAACACTGTTTTCAACATTGATGATAATAATAAGAAATGATTTAGGAATATTAGAATAATTTCTGAAGGATCATGTGCCACCGAAGACTGGAATATTGGCTGCTGAAAATTTAGATTCAATAGAAAACGACAACAACAACAACAACAAAAGACTTGGTGTGCATGATTAAAAGATTGTATTGGCCCAAACATTTAAATGGTATTTGCACCCTTGATCAGGAAAGATTTGACTAATCATGTTGATGTTGGTAATGAGGGTTTACAGTATAATGTTGGATGTCTGGTTTCCTCAATTGGGCCGGTTTACTAATCACTATAGACAAACGTGGGAAAACTCTCTGACCCTCGTTCTCTCACTATCCCACCTTATTTGGCGGTCCAGCACAGCCTTACAGTACACACTACAGAAGGAAAGGAAAGTCGGAAAAGCAGAAGAGAGAGGAGTTGCATGAAAACCCCTGACATATCTGTAATGAACACACCCTGTCACAAACATCATCTCTGTGTATCACACACAATAGAGTTGGAAGCTGATCTGAAACTATTGTGATCTGTAGGGAAGTCGTCTGAAATGTATTAAAAGACGAACAATAGATGTAGATGAAAATCTCAAGATGTTTAATGCTTTATTGGTTATAAAGTGCATGTGCAGCTATAAACATCTTATTCTTTACTTTTACAGTTGTCCTAATTTTAGATTAATGAAATTTATCTATAAGACATAATCTAAATTATGTAATAACACAAAGAAGAATAGGAATTATGTAGTGTTAAATAAATGTTAAACAAATGAAAACGCTCTTATATTTGAGCTTCAAATTTGTCATATTGCAGTCTCACTTGTTTTGTTCCTGAATGAATCAGAGTTTTGAACAAATCAGTTGACTGAATGATTCAACGACTCGTTCATACATAGAGTAACTTTTCATTTCTGAATGAATCAGTGTTTTTTTTACGAATCAGTTGATAGAATCATTCAACTAAATCTAAATGATTTCAGAATTTACAGGACTCATAATAGAGACTAGAATCAGGGTTATTATTGTTAACTAAACCTAAATCTAAAACCATAAAACATTTTTATGAAAAAAATTAAATATATTTGAAATGAAATAAATGTGAAATAAAATAAAATACATAAAAACTAAACTGTTTAGTTTAAGTTTAGTTTAGTAAATTAAATAACTAAAACTAAAACTGAATTAAAAATGAAAATGAAAAAAAAAGAAAAACCTAGGAATATTTTTAAAAATACAAAAATACAACAAAATTACTAAAAACAATTTTACTAAAATAAAAATAAAAACAGAATATATTAAACTGTAAACTAATTCAAAATATTGATAAAAAACCATAACAGTGTATCAGTGATACTAAAATAACAAAAACTATTTTCATAATGGAGACTTGAATCAGGGTTATCCTTAGCTAAAAGTAAAACCACATATACATACATATATACATATATGTATATGTACATATATTAATATATGTACATATGTACATATATTAAATAAATGTTAACTGAAATAAAATAACATAAAACATCTTAAACTTATTTTATTTCAGCTAGTTGCCAAGCCAACAATTCTCATTTTTGTTTAATTTTTCTTTTTTTCATTTTTGTTAAAATAATAATAATAATAATAACCATACAAACATATAAAAAAACAAACAAAAACACATGACTAAAAAAATTACTAAAATGTAATGACAAATAAAAACGATATAAACATGAAAACTAATTCAAAATATGAATAAAAACTATAGTAAAATATAGTTTCATTCAATATTTTCATTCATTTCAGTAGTAAATCTGTGACACTAAAATAACATTAACTTGAATGTACGCATATGCCATTGTTTTGGAATAATTACTGATGTGTGTGTGTTCACGCTTGGCTGATGTGTGAGTGTATTGTGCAGCAGAAGAAGATATGGTGGTGGCACTGTGTTCGGCATGGCTGCAGCTGGTTGAGATTCAGGTTCAGAAGACAGTGGCTCTTCAGCACAAAGCTCATGAAGTCAGCAGCCCTGCTCCCACCTGGCAGCCCCCGCTGGAACCGCTCTGCCTGGGAGAGGCGAACACGTCACATCAGCTTTAATGCTCTACTTCCCTCCTCCAGAGGCCAGAGCCCAGATCCTCCAGCGTCAGCGAGCTAACAGCTGCGCCGTGTCCTCCGTGAATGCACACAAATGCACATGCACACATAAACACATGTGCATGTAGGCCTACACATGCTCACACACACCTCCCATAAGCAAACTGTTTGCCTCAACACTCAAGGCTAGAAGATGCCGTTATGTACACTGTTAAACACCCAAACACCCAATTAGACTGAGACATTCCCATGCATGCAACTAGCCTGTAAACGTAATGCATTATGTATTTATAGTTGCACACTCGCACAGTTGTAACCACGTTTATAGTAGCGTTTACACAAAAATTTACTCACCCTTCCAAAATGTAGATGAGTTTGTTTCTTCATTGGAACCGATTTGGAGAAATTCAGCATTATGTCACTTGCTTACTAATGGATCTACTGCAGTGAATGGGTGCCGTCAGAATGAGAGTCCAAACAGCTGATAAAAACATCACAATAATCCGCACGACTCCAGTTGATCAATGAATGTCTTATGAAGTAAAAAGCTGTGTGTTTGCAATAAACTAATCCATCCATCATTAGGATGTTTTGATCTTCAAACTGTTGCTTCTGGCCAAGATACGAGTCCATAATCCATAATAACGGTTCCTGCTATGAAAAAGTCCATCCCCTGTTGTCATATATATATATATATATATATATAACGTATATATGATGCATTACATAAAGATTACATAAAATCTATGCAGGATTCACGTTAATTAATACCCGCATTAATTTTCATTTACATAAATCTCAACAGTCAATAGCATGATGCACATGGGAGACTGTCTGTGTCATTATATGCTTAAAACACAGACGTGTGTCAGCATCAATAAGCACATTTTAAAGCTCTGTTTAAAGAGCCCATAAGCTGTCAATCAATGATCCAGAGAAACAGAGAATTTACAGTCTGAACGGCTGGCTCTAAACCAGTCTGATCCGGTTTTAATTCATCAAAATTAAACTGCTACATAATGCAGTATCACATTAGAGTCACGTTGGAGACAATCCAGATATGAGTATTTAGTCCAAATACAACATCTTTTAAAGTGCGTCAAAAAGAAGTGGAGATTATTTAAGGTAAATAAGACAACGTTCTGAATAGAAGGAGTTTTTAATAACTGGTGGGAAAATATACAGCGGAGCATGCAAGCATGAAATAAAAAGCATGAGAACCAGCCGTCTCCAACCGGAAGAGAGAATTTGGAATACAATTAAAGCTTCCATTTATATCATGAACATCTATGATGTACGATGTAGGCTTGCTTCTAAGGTCTTTTGTATGGCGGTGAGATTGTTTGCAGAGATGACAACCGGCCAAATATAAATGGCTTCTAATCATGTTTATGAGCTGTCAGACGGCCCACCCCGAGCCCAGCCCTGCCCAAGCTCTGCCCAGCACTCAGGGGTATGTCCTGCTCCTTCCTGTGATACACCATTTCACTAAAGTGTGGTGGAGAGGAAGGAGTGTTAAATGAGCTATGCGTCCACTTATTTCCTGTTCCAGATCCTCTATCTTTCCCTTCAGTGCTGCAGGCAGAGTTCATTATAAATGAGGCGTGTTGTCTATAGCCTTGTGACCCATACAGCCTTTCTGACTTTGGCCATGTACACATTATACAATGACAACATGACAAAGGACATCGCTAGATTTCCCATTCACCTCAATGGCATGTGTAGAATACAAGTAATTGAACTCTGCTCAGTGTACTTTGAAAATCGTGTTTTCAGAGAGCAAGGTATAATGGAAATAAATAAAATGTATATAAAATATATATTTTCATCTTGCTCAAGAACACATAAAAAAACACTTACTCCCGGTTTCATAGACTTGAAATTGAGCTTAGTCCCAGACTAAAATGCATGTCTGGGCTTTTATAACTGAAAGAAACTTGCACTGACTGATCTTAAAATATATCAGTGCCATTGTTTTGTCTCAAGAAGCATGAAGCTACTTAAATGTCCTAATTGAACTATGGCCTAATCCTGGCTTAACCTAAGCCCTGTCTATGAAACCGGGCCTTTATTTCAAAATGTACTCTCCTCTCTTGTTTTCTACATAGCCTACATAGAATTGAAAAAAATATATATATTTCTTATACAAACCCAATTCCAAAAAAGTTGGGACACTGTACAAATTGTGAGTAAAAAAGGAATGGAATAATTTACAAATCTCATAAACTTATATTTTATTCACAATAGAATATAGATAACATATCAAATGTTGAAAGTGAGACATTTTGAAATGTCATGCCAAATATTGGCTCATTTTGGATTTCATGAGAGCTACACATTCCAAAAAAGGTGGGACAGTTTGATATGTCATCTATGTTGTATTCTGAATAAAATATTGAAATTTGAAACTTCCACATCATTGCATTCTGTTTTTATTCACAATTTGTACAGTGTCCCAACTTTTTTGGAATCGGGTTTGTAGATTGATGGTTCTTTATCTTTGTTGTTCTTAATCTATATTCATCATTTTCTGATTATCCTTTTCTTTCTATTTTGTACATTGTTTGTAACTCTTTCTTCATTGTAAGGTTTTGTCTGCTCTTGAAATTAAATTAAATTAAATAATAAAAATCCATTTAAATGTGTAATATACATTTACTTAACTTATTCATATTGGTGCCACATGAATCAGTTTTGTTGGCATTAACAGAACCTGGGCAGGGGATTTCTAGTTCCCATTATACTTTGCATGGGACCAGATAGGGAGAGTAAATTTTGAAATTGAGGGTTTTTGTATGCCTTAAGCAAAATGAAAAAGGGGAAGCTTGTTAGTGTTCAATGTTCTGTTATGTTGGGATGTACAGTAGAATCGTTTCTGTTGTGGTGGCCTTTTGGGGTTACCATTATGCTGAAGAACTATGGAACTTAGGTTGTGAATGATTTTAAACACCTACAATATAAAGTGCTTTACCGGTGAGTCAAGTTTAGCGAATTATGAACTGAAAGAGATTTGTTTGCTTTGATATCACATTTTATTGGATTTATCTTAGTAAATTCTTAAAAAATAACAGTTCTTTATTTGAATCTATGGCTCCATGAAAAGTCTTCAACATCAATGGAACTTTTCCATTGCACAAAAGGTTCTTTCAATTATGAAATGTTCTTCACACTAAGAAAAATAGTACACCGAAAGCTTCTTTGGGAAACCCAAAATGTTTCTTCAATGTAATCACTCTGAAAACTCCTTTATTTTTTAGGAGTGTACATGTCTCACTTGGTAAAATCAGGTTCTGCGAATGTGTAAGTTTACATGGCAGTTTCGTGTTTTCATGAAGTCGTACATTTCTGAGTGTATGCTGAAAGGACAGCTATACATAAATATAGATCTCTGAAATCATCCCTCTTTTTTACCATGAGGGCCAGACTGTGACACTAAAGGGCTAAACTAATGGGATTATGTGCCAGTTTTTACTCCCACTGTTTCACGCTTCCCTGTCTGTCAGCATTCTTTAGCACATTAATAAAGCCACTGTACTCTATTGAGTGTGAATATGTAATTTACAACACATAACCAAAAGACAGCATCCCACAAGCCAACTCGATTCTCAGACTACTATGCAAATGAAGCATTTGACTGAAAATTGGCAGAAAAATTAGCTAGTAGGATCACACCACAATATAGACTCACCTACTATCCATACAGTGTCTAATTAGGACTGTAATTAGTGTAGTTCTTGCACATATATTCATACAGATAGTACAGAACTCTTGAAGCTCACACGCTAACGTGCTTCCAGCTGTATCAACATAACATGTTTAATAAAATGGGTTTTTGTTTAACTTGGTCACAACGTGGGTGGACAAAATAAACAATGGAAGTGTTTTTGAATCACTGATGATGTGAGAAAATGTATCAGGGCAACAAGAAGATATATATACTAGCTATAAGCAGCTATATTTTGGTGTTGTATATGGAAAAGAGGATACAAGACTTTGATGATGTCATGAATGAGCTCTTAAAATGACTCAAGATCTCCTTTTTGCGCTCTGAGAAAGTTCAGAGATAAGCATGTTCTGTTGTAACAAGGAGTGGCCTCTTCAAATATTATGTAGTCATGTGTTCCATCTATTTATTGCTATTTATTTCTTTTAAAACAATAAGAGAGCTGTAAATCTGTCACAGATTTTGATTTGAATTCAAATTCATTTGAATTGATATTTAGAGTTTGATTTGGAAGTGAATGTGGATTCCAATAAAGATTCAGGTTACCTTTAAGATTTACATTTACATTCGGTTAAGATCTGAATCTGGATTCTGATTCTAGAAGATTTATTGACATGGTAATATGACTTAGCATTGACAAAGCTTTCTGAATTATTGTCTAATTATTATTTTTATACTATTAAGTATAAAAGTGTCTCACAGCGTAATTAGTTCTGGTTGGCTGTTCACGTTTAAAGCATTATTTTCCCATATTTTGTTCTGCTCTCCTTTATTGAAGTGCTTTTGGGAGACATATGTAAACTTGTACCCTGTTTTGCTTAGATTAAACATTATGTTCAGAATTTCCTGAAATTTTGTAAAAATACAATACATATGTAATTTTTTTAATTTATGCATTTAGCAGACACTTTTATCCAAAGCAACTTACAGTGCATTCAGGCTATACTTTTTTTTTACCAGTATGTGTGTTCCCTGGGAATCAAACCCACAACCTTTTGCACTGCTAACACACACACACGCACACGCACACGCACACGATTGGCTCATAGGTGTGGTAATTTGACAGTCACTGCTTTGGAATTGCAAGGAAGTGACATCATGATATACTTCTGTGTCTGATGTATACAAGTGTGTTTAGTGTTTTGCAAATCACTGTGTGTAATGTTTTGCAAATAGTGTCAAGCTGACAATGTGCTTACAGTTGTGCAAATCTAGCCTTGTGTTTTGCTCCTTGAGTGTAAGGTTTTGCTAATTGTTGGAAAAGTTTAATTTTAGTGTGCAAGCAATCGTAAAAAACTGTAAACATTAACTTGTAATTAATGTGATGAAATACACCCGGTTATTCTACTGTGTAAACTTAAAGGGAACTGACGTCATACATCTACTAAACATCAGCTTGACACCAGCTGGTTGTCATTACAAACAATGTCTTGCATCTTTTATTTGAAGATGATTCATAGTTTGATATTTTGTGAGATATTAAATGTGACTTTTTAAAGTGTTTAATGCTGTTCAGGCATCTTTACACACACATACACAATTGAGGTATCTGTCTCTCTTGTTCTCTCTCTCCAGGGGTGGAAGCAGCCCCTCCTTGTTTCTTCGGTCCTGACTCCATCTCTTTGCCTGTGGCTGGAACAGCTGTTGCAGAGACTGAGGAGTCTGGGTACACAGCACTGGGGCACCGCTGCCAGTCATGCTCATCCTCAGCACAGCTGCCACTCTCCATGCAGAAAAACTCCAGCAAAACTTCATCGCAGGGCCTCTTCTTGTGAGTTGCTTTGGTAATAAAGAGCTACACACTTGAATGTGTAGGAAACGTAGTTTTCAGGTCGATGTGATACATTGCACAATGAAAATCAGTCAACGCTCTTCCCTCATTGAAAGAAGGCAAGACAGTTTCCAAAATACAACCCATGGGACACAGTCAGTCAGCTTACTGATTACTTTACAAGGATCATTTCTCCAACAGACAAGCCTCTTGCCAGGCCCACACGAAATCTGAGCCTGTAGAAAATTTAGCAGATTACTGTTACTGCCACCGTTTCTTTAAAAAATGTATATAGGTTTGTGTTTTCATTTATTTGGCTAATTTAATTCATACTTTTTTTTTTATTCTGCAGAATCCGGTTGTTCCTCAAATCTCCATCAGAGATTTTAGCTCTGATGGAGCCTGGACAAGTTGAATCCAGTTGCTCAAAGTCAGAGCCAGACTGCAGATTTTGGGCAATCAGAGTTGACAGATTTTTACAGAAAAACACGTTGTGTATGATGGGCACTGAGTTTTTTTTTTGTTTCAGTCTTTTGCTGAATCCCAATTCACATAATATCCATCCTAAAAACTAGAATTAATGTGTTCCAAATTGTAGTATGCTGAATTGAGTATTCCAAAGGTACATGGATAGTCTATATACTATCTCCAAAATTCAATGAAAATTCAAAGTACAGGTCCATGCACACTCAGGTCTATTGCTTACACAACCCATTGTGCTTTGGAGGAGAATTTGGCTCGGAACTACAAACATGAATTAAAAGCATGAAAAAACTACAAGCATGGGGATTGTGCAAGACCAGCGGCTAAGTAGAGAGGTTTTGATTAAACGGGTTGTTCGTAATTGATGAGCTGGTTACACTTTATTTTAAGGTGTCCTTATTACAGTGTAATTATACTGTACATTTAAATACTGAGTAATACTAATTAACTACTTACTATATGGTTAGGATTAGGCTTAGGGTTTGGTTTAGGGCTACTTGCATGTAATTATGCATCATTTATTGTTACTATAATATTAAGTACATGTAATGTGTAACAAGGACACCTTAAAATAAAGTTACTGAATTACACTGTTACTGAATAAATCGAATCAATGTCAAACTGACTTGAGCTGTCTTCAGTAGATTGAACTTTTAAATGGAGCTTTTTCATAATGACCGCTATATGTTAGAGTCACTGCCCTTGGCGTCCAGAATAAAAGAAAACATCCCAATCAAATGAAGGGATTTGTGGAAACTGCACTCTAAAAAATGCTGGGTTAAATACAACCCAGTGCTGGGTAAAATAGGGACAAACCCAGCAATTGGGCTGTTTTGACCCAGCGGTTGGGTTAAATGTTTAACC
>NW_015505483.1:1742549-1747038 GCF_001515645.1 Sinocyclocheilus grahami | reverse complement strand
CAGAGGAGTATAGAAAAGTTTATGAAAGTGTCACTCCACAATACAATAGCAAAATATATAAATATGTATAGTATATTTATGTTACATTAATCAGTGTCTAGCACACCTTCCTAAGGAAAGGATATGGACCAGAAGACATTGCAATTACTAAACGATATTTAAACAGACTTAAGGAAGTTCCAGATCTATACTTGTGCTTTTATTATTTCAGTTATTTTGACTTTAATGTAAATAAACATGTGCAAACAATATACTTGCTCTTGTGAATTTATTTTGACGTTAATTACATTGGGCGAGCTGTCTCTTTAATACCGCGTGGTTTATATACATGTTGCTGCTGATTGGGCTGACATTTTTGACACACCCACCAAACAAGAGAAAACGTATCTCAAACCCCGTTGCACTCCATTTCCAGGAAACATGTCGTTCAAACCGGAAACCATAGCAAAACGTTGCACACCGGTTTGAGCTTGAACTTGCCCCAAGTTTGTGTCTAATCACTCAAATAAATGTTTTTTTTTATGAAATGGGTTTGCAAAATGTGTTCTTTGTTAGTTGTTGGCAAAGAGTTGACTGTAATATTGCTTATTGTTTTTTTTGTATTACCATTGTCGAGATATTTAGTTTGAGAAATGTAGTGCTGGCTTGATAGTTATTGTTAGTGTTGTTCGATTGTGTTGTGTTGTGGCTAATTTGTACGATCTTGTAAGATTTGTCTAGACCCCAGTAAGGGGTAGGTTTTAGGGGTAGATCATTTGTATGAAGTCATACGAATTGGGGAACTCGTAAAATATGTATGATTAATTAGCCACCTCATAAAATATGTATGAATTGTTTTTATTTCCCAGTCTGTACTGACCGTTGTTCCGGGGTCCAAGGATTGTGTATGACAGCATGGGCAAAAGGAGCAGAGACCAGGGCCGTGTGTCAGGAAGAGGTCCCAGAGAGAGAGCAGAGTTTGAAGTGAAAAGGAAATAGCCTCTTCTCGGATACCAGAACAGGAACTTATAACATACAGGATAGTGCTGTAAATGTGCTTTAGAGAGCTTACACTGACATTTTTACTGCATTCAATTGACCTTGACACGTCTTCGTCAGCTCATTTACATAAACATAAAAGGGGAGAAAAGACATATGACAGATTGCGATTTATTTATCCAAGTTATTATGATTAAGTTACCCAACTATTTGTAATAATATTTCACAATATTACTGTTTTGACTGTATTTTTTATGTCATAACTACAGCCTTGGTGAGCATAAGAAACCTCCTTCAAAAACTTAAAAAAATCAAGTTGCACACATATTCTTTATGTGAGCTAAAATGTCTCCATGGGAAAGCATGCAGCATTTTACACAAGAATGTAGTACATTTTGTTATGATTTAGGAGAAGCAAGCTTATTAGTTTATGTCTAGTCAAGCATAAGTTAAAGTACATTTTAACAAATAATGTAAAATATTTTGGCAAATCATTAAGGAAAACGTTATATCCTGATTTATAGTCCTAGACGATTTTCCGCTACAAGCACATTTCCTCTTTGAGGTCCAACAGTTAGTCAGTATTACTCATGACCACAAATGACAGGATATAGCTGTTCTTTGAACAAGAGACAGGTCTGATAACTCATACACTTAAATGTATTCATCTATCTCTCTCATTACAAAATGCATATATTTTGCAAATCAAATCTATGGAAATCTGCAAGCCTAAATTATGTAGCCCACATCCAACACCAAACTAAACGCACCTTCAATGTTTAGTTTAAACCAGCCCAAGTTTGGAATAACCGAATCCCAACTTATCATCCTTGTGCATTCACCTTGCAACCTTTAGCCCTGGAAAGCAAGAGCTTAAAAGATTTCAACCAGTGCTCTGATTTTAATTTGGAGTCTTTTGACCCTGTGGCTTTGTGCTCAAATGTGCAAGCTGAAAAGGGTGGCCACTCTCTGTGCATCGCTCCAGCTTCCTGTTTGTCTTTGAGTCTGTCCTCTAAGCTGTCAGTACCCTACTGCAGTCTCTCTCCGCAGGATCCATCTCTCTCTTGACCCTTTCTCTTTGTTGTGCCTGCAGGGTTCTGGGTGATCTGATCCATAATCACAGCTTTCTACATCTGGCATTCTTCCTCCCTCAAACCCCCCAGTCTTGATCTTTAATGGTTAAAACAAGCACTACCAACATCCAGCAGAAGCAGTTATTGGAGATGACCTCACAGGCATCGGTTCCTCCAATGCAGAGGCTGTTAAATTTGCTGATGGTAGATTATTGTTTTGCGGTTGCTCTTATGTTAAGGACTGTTGTGACAGCGTCATAGCTTTGTGTCTAAGGAGATGCTTAGGAAAGAAAACACATGTGTGCTAATTACATTGTGGCTGATCAGATGAGGAAAGCTGCGAAAGAAAGCGGCAGTCAAGAATAAAGAGAAAGAGAGAGTCTGTTTCTTATTCAACTGCTGAGTCAGATGCACCACACCCATGAAACAATTTTTCCATTGCATCTGGTTCACTAAGATATTGTAGTCGACACATTTATTTAAGAGAGTTTTTTATTCTGTAAACTGTGAGTGGAGACGGAAGAACAGATATAGGAATAATTCACTCAAAAATGAAAATATGCTGAAAATTCACTCACCCATAGGCCATCCAAGATGTAAATGAGTTTGTTTCTTCATCAGAACAGATTTGGAGAATTGTTTTTCATTTGCTTACCAGTGGATCCCATGCAGTGAATGGGTGCCGTCAGAATGAGAGTCCAAACAGCTGATAAAAACATCACGATAATCCTCACGACTCCAGTCTATCAATTAACGTCCTTCGAGGGGAAAAGCTCTGTGTTTGTAATAAACAAATCCATCATTAGAACTTTAAACAATTGCTATGGCTAAAATATGAGTCCTCTAATCATAATAATTGCTTTCTCCAGTGAAAAAGTCATCTCTGAATCAGAAAAGAAATATGCACAGATCAAGCATTGTATACAAGCGAAAACAGTCCAAAGTTCTAAACAATTATGTTGGTTTTTTTGTTAATGTGAAAGGACAAAAGGGGATGAACCTTTTCACTGGAGGAATTGTATAGACTATTATTTATTATAATTTTGGCCAGAAGTGACGTTTTAAAGTTCAAAACAATGTTAACTCACCCCTAATTAAAAACAAAAGTCATCAAATTTGCAGTTTCAGTAACACTTGTTCCAGAAGTTTCAAAAGCAGAAATGTGAAACTCAAATTTGTGCACTGATATGAACTATTCAGTAATCATACATTCATTATTTGAGCTGTTGAGAAGTTGCTTTGTCTTTTTATTCCTCACAAGCTGAAATTGTGTGTATTTTAATCTTATTGTCTGGCCCAGTGCTTCTGATATAAAAATAGCTTTTATCACTGTTAATGTCAAACACAGTTTTTTTGCATGTAATATCCATGCTAATACATTTAGTATGTTTCTCTTTTATTTTACATATTCCAGACAGATGTATTGATAGATAGACAGACACATAGATAAATAGATAGACAGACAGAGAGATACATTGACAGAGAGACAGATAGTTTTGCTGTAGATAAACCACTTTCAAGTTTGTTTTGCCCTCAATTAGTCTTTTTATAATACATGACAGTTTCCTTGTCAACAGGCAAATTCATCCATTATGGATAAATTGACACTTCTTATGAGTTTTTCGAGCGGATGGCACCACAGTGCTGTTTATTCTCTTCCTCTTGGGAATGTATGCATATTGATTTGCTTTCATGTGCTATAAAGAAGTAATCTCATGTAAAACTTGGTCACACCTGGTCTGTGGATTTGTGTAACTGTCCAGTAAACCTCTTCTGAAGATGTAATGAAAGACTCTGAGCCGCTGATATGGGTGGTCCACGCGCCTGCTAATGAATCGGGTCATGTGATGGACGCAGCAAAATCTGACAGAGAGATAATTATAGACACACACACACACACACATCAAAGGAAAAGGCACTTTGAGAGCTTGTTCCTATGAGGCATGCCCCACCACCCCCTTTAAACAGAATCTCAAATCTTGAATGCCAACGACTCAGCAATTACCCAAATTATCTGAAAGACTCGAATGCTTTTGGCACGCCTTGCAAGACCCAGTCATTACTGCAGGGGTTAGCAGAGGTTGGGGCTATGCCAGATATGCTTAGAAAACTTTAAATGAATGAATGAATGAATAAATAAGTTATAATTTATATATTTACTCAGGGTCCTCTTATTTTTATTTGTAAGTATGTAGGGTGTACATGCTTGTATCCTGGATAGACACTAAAACATTTCAAAGTTTTGACAGCGTCCTTTTGGTTGAAAGAATAAATATGCCATAAATGTTTCTTTTTATTAACTTATGACTTATTTTCTAATAAGAAAAAAGCATTGCAGTCATTAAATGTTTGGTTGGTTATCTTTAAAGCTCAACTGAATTTGTTCTTGATCATTAGACATGATGTTATGGTACCTTAGTTTCTTTAAAAGGTGTCTT
>NW_015505483.1:1722549-1740049 GCF_001515645.1 Sinocyclocheilus grahami | reverse complement strand
GCGCTATCAAAGTGTGACATAAACGCTGAACGGTAAACTTCACACACTTCAGAGGGAATGACGGGGTGACAGGGTGGCCGTGACTGTACAGCGCCGCTGATCCGAGCAGAAAGTCTGTTTCACGGCTGTGAATTATTCTCAGTCAGTGTGAAATATCTGTTGTGTTTGACAGCGTGTGGTGTCGTAGGAGGTATTGTGTTATGGATCTGGCGGCCCATCAAGAGCGCTGACAGCACAAAGCTCTCTATCCATTAGAAGCCTGACAGAGGCCGTGGCAGACCGCTTGATGGAGGAGAGAAAAGAGGGATACGCGAATGTGAGGAAACTGAGTCAGCAGCGCACATCTGTTGCCGGAGCACCGGGGCGAGCCAGGGTAACAACAACCAAGCACAGATGAAAATCACTGTCAAACTCGAGCGAAACATATTGGGGAAAATAAATGCACCTGTGATAGCTGCATCTGGTCCAAGCCTCTGTCTGAAAAATGAATGACAATTTGTAGAATTTTTCATACTAAAATAAATGTAATTTAATTAATGATGTAACAAAAAATACAATTAATCATAAATAATCAAATAAACTTTGATGTTAATACCATAAGACAGCATATTTTGTGTCCTTAAGAAACTTTACTATGAATTTATAATTACAATAAACGTATGAATTAATAGATCATTCATTCCTGCTATGCAGTACGTTCCCATGCATCCACGGTAACGTTAACATTTAAAGAAATATTCAAGTATTAGTGAATATAATATAAGATGTTTCCAAAGAAAACTAAATATTTTCTTGGGAATAGTGTCCCTCGCTATCTTATTCCATCCTGTTTGTCTTTTGTGATATAACAAAAGACTCTTGCTTAATGACATCGCCATGCAGGAAGTGACATCATATTGGAGGGAAACCAGCAGCACAAACATCAGTGAGTATTCAATGGATTTTGTCTTGTTCTATGGTATTAGTTTGTCTCATTTTAAAACATTGCATCCTGTTAGATAATATGACAGATTTGCTAATATCAAAATGTCAAAATAAGGTTAAAAATTTAACAACAAACTTTGCATTGGATGTGTTTGAAACCTGTTTGAAAGCAGTCATTATTTTTGCTGTTCTGATTTATACCACTTGTGCTCCACCTGTTTATTTTGAGCCTGCTTTAATTTTGCAGTTCTTGTACTAACATTCAATATTCAACAGTCTTTAGGCTTTAACTGATTTAAATTATTGACATCCCTTTTGAGGAAAAAGCTAACTTTAAAAGTCTTAAAGAGCCAAGGGAAGTGCCCAGACTCACTCAGTAGTTGTCTGCCAGGAATGTGACATCTAGTTATAGACTAATTTTATAGTTGTTCTGGGAACTCCCACTTTCCAGTAGATGTGATTATACTTTTCTAATGAAATAGTAGTGATATGTGAATCATAAGCAACTCCCAAACAATTCCACAAGAGTACTGAGATCCACTGAAAACAAATTAATAACAATGACAATGATGTGAATAAAATGAGCTGTCATTGTGTTGGTCTGTCATATCAGTCAGAACCCTTCTGTGTTGTTTTATGCAAAAGAGCATGATACCACAGACAGCTAGTGTATGTAGGCAAGCATGTGTTTTGGGAATTGGCAAGTAGCCATCTGAAAGTCCCTAGATGACTACTAATGAATTGGGCTTTCAATGACTACTGCAGCTTGGGGGCTCCACCCTCAGCTTTCACACAATGTTTTTGTGTCTGGTGGTAAAATTGCATGTTTAGGATTGTTATAAGACTATTTGATAATCATGAACTTGTTTGTCTACATTGAAGCCTATATATCTTCCGCCGATTTTCCTGTAGCTGTAACTAGCAATGGTCATAGATTTCATTTTTATCGAATGATATGTATGCCTTAAATGCACTGTACGTTGATTTTGATAGTTTTTACCAAATGAATAACTGCAAATGTTCCTCTGAGCGTTTTAAAGTTCAGAAGTGCACCGTTAGCCTTTGCTTGAGGGTTATGTTTTTTTTTTTCTTTTTCCAATCTTTACTTGTAAAAATATGGGTAGCAGCCACTTCCATGATGTCAACAACCTGTTTCAGTTTATGTAAAAAGATCTAACATGCAGCACTGTTACTTTGCAGATTCTCCATTATTTTTCCAAAAAGAAAGAGCTGAAGTTGAATTTTTACCTCCGAATGGCTAGCTAATGAATAATCATCGGTTGGGGGCCAATTAAATGATCTTCAAAGGCATTTTGGGCAATGAACTCTGGTATTAGCTAGTGTGTGTTAGCATGCAGAGTCTTGGTGGATAAGTAATAAGACCCACTTAACTCTTCAATTATTTTCCATTACAGGGGAGCCACGGCAGTGTTTTGCCTGCTCAGTTTATTGGTAATGGAAGGCTTCATACTGGGGAGTGTTAATTGGTAGGTGTCAGAACTAGAGAGTTGCGGGTTATGTTTAGAGCATCTTCATTAGCGCATAGATCCTTAAGAGAAACCCGTCACTGCCTGCGTGTACGAGCGTGTGCATTTTATCGTGCCACTTACATGGCGCTTTTTTCATGCTGTTCTCCAAGCTGAGGCCCTTTCAGAAAGGTGGATAAATTATGTACATTTTTTAGCATTTAACTGAAACTCTTTCATTGGGCGCAGCTGCACTCATGGGCACTTTCTTGATTTCTGTGGTGATTAATTCAGTTCACATCTTTATTTTCAAAAGCCGATTACTTAAAGTCATTACAGATTTATCCTCATTCAATGTCTCTGGGTAATTCACCCAGCCAGAATTAATAGGCTTGCTGTGCTTTGAAATTGACCATCAATATCTGAAAAGAGATACCATAGATGTTTTGTTGTTGTTATTTTTAATTATAATAAAACAAATATGTTTCAGTGTTTTGTGTTTTTATTCTATTTAAATATACACACACTACCGCTGAAATACTTTTTGAATGAAATTAATGGATTTATTCAATATGGATGCATTTAATTGAGCAAAAATTTTAAAAATGTTCTACTTCAAATCAGTTTTGTTTCTGGGAATCCTGGGGAAAATGTGTTTTCCACATTGAACTTGCAGCACATCAGTAAGTTCGATTTCTGAAGGATATATATATATATATATATATATTTATATATTTATTTATTTACGTACAGAAAGTTTATTATTTTAATAAAAAAGGAAAATAAAATGGAATAAAAAAGGAAAATACAAAAAATATATATTAAAACATATTTGTTTATTATAATTGAAAAAAGAGTCTATGAGACCCAAAACAGAACAATGAAGGTCAATAATACCTTTTATTGAGCTTTATTATCTTTTGTTGTATTACCGTTGCAGCCGCACTGTAATGCATGGCCTCTAGTGGGTTATTTCTTTAATAAACTCATATTTCAGAGAGTGCCGTTTGATCAGGAGGGACATCAGTGGAAATAAAAGCTGTTCTGACAGAGCATTTCGATTTTGTTAAGGGGGTGTGAGGACACTACATGGACTATGCACTCATGCCTCATTGTGTGTACGGTTTCATTAAACTTTAACTGCAGAGCCCTTCTGGCTCAAAATCTGTTTAGTTTAGCCCCAAATCTGGCCCCCCCCCCAAAACCACCCTGTCTCCCACGTCTCACGGGACCGCTAGATCCCATTTAAACACGGCCAAGTCACACGAACGCATTCGCCCTAGAGAAGTTTGCTTCCTTTGACAGACTACCCTTCACCGACGGCGCGTTTTCATTAAGGCTTGCAATTTGGACACTTTCCAAATCACCTCTATTCTTTCGGGCGAGAAGCACACTAATTATGCCAGCGTCTTAAGGAGAACTGGAAACACAATTACGCATCTTCCTTCTGGTGCCTGTGCGCAGTGGTTTGTAGGTCAGGGGGACGCAGGCCCATTTCATCACAATGAACGCATGAGCTGCATGGCTAATGTTTTAATCGTAATAATTAAGACCATTTCGCTCTCATGCTGCTGCTAATTAAGCATTCACACGTCACAGCGCAGACCTCGTTGATATCTGGAGAGAGGGGATTTGAGCCAGGTTTTCCAAACCCCTAGGAAGTCAGGGTTCATTTGGCAAGCCAATTCATTTCCAACACTTCACTTGAATGCGAAACGTGCGAAAAGGGCTTTCTTACATTCTAGATTTTTAAGTTGCCTTTTTAGTTGTGCAGTACGTTTCAGCTATGGTGAAAAAGCAGACTGACAAATGGTAACACACACCAAGAGTAACATTTATATTAGCCGGTGCTTACAATATGTGCCGCTGATTGATGATCAAATGTAACTAGTAGTTCATTTCAGGGGGTTTCTGGTATATGCCATAATTAGGCCAATATATAAGCAAACGCATATTTCTCCAATGTTTCGGCCATTTAAAAGTTGAAATGTAGAGATTTTTGTAAGCAACTCGATTGACATTCATTTTATGGACAAAACAAAACCAAGACATTTTCAAAATTTCTTCTTTTGTGTTCCACAGAACAAAGAACATCAAACGAAAGACATTAGTGAAATATTAGGACATTATTTGCAAACATTTTCAGGACTCTTAATAATTCAATCATGTCTTTCTTTGTTCTGTGGTACACAACAGAAGATATTTTGAAAAATGTGACCCTGGAAAACAAAAGCAGTCTTAGTCGCTGGGGTATATTTGTAGCAATAGCCAAAAATACATTGTATGGGTCAAAATTATTGATTTTTCTTTTATGCCAAAAATCATTAGGATATTAAGTAAAGATCATGTTCCATGAAGATATTTTGTAAATGTCCTACCGTAAATATATCAAAACTTAATTTTGATTAGTAATATGCATTGCTAAGAACTTCATTTGAACAACTTCAAAGGCGATTTTTTTGCACCCTCAGATTCCAGATTTTCAAATAGTTGTATCTCGGCCAAATATTGTCCGATCCTAATAAACCATACATCAATGGAAAGCTTATTTATTCAGCTTTCAGAAGATGTAGAAATCTCAATATCGAAAAATTGACACTTAAGACTGGTTTTGTGGTCCAGGGGCACAAATGTCTTGGGTTTTTGATCCATAAAATGTAAGTTTTTGTAAAATTCCAATGTTCTTCAAATATTCTTTTGTGTTTCGTAGAACAAAGAAAATCAAACAGGTTTGTAATGACGTGATTGAATTTTTAGGGCATTATTTGCAAACATTTTCATGTTTTTTTTTCTTTTTCTTTGGAGAACTCTTAATAATTCACGTGTGTTGTTCCAATCAGATTTGGTTTACTTTGTTTTGTGGAGCACAAAAGAAGATATTTTGAAAAATGTCTTTGTTTACTTCTCCATACAATGGAGTCCATGTTGTCTGAACATCAGCATTGTTCAAAAATTCTTTTGTGTTTCATAGAAGGAAATGAGTATGAGTAAATGATGACAGAAAGCAATTTTTTTGGGTAAACGATCCCTTTAAATGTGTGAAATTAATTTGTGGTTTTCCTGTTGTAAGGAGTTAGTGGCTGGCTCAGAAATTGGCTGCGTGACCAAGCGATTGCCGTTGAGATGTATGGGAACGTTAGACAGTTTCAGACCATATTGGTTCTCCAGACCTTTCCCAGTTCAGAGATCCATGATGTCTCCTCATTTTCCTGAGGAAACACATCACTTCCCAACTGACAGGAACACTTCAATGCAGACGGGGGCGTAGGTCGGGTCAAGGGGGAGGTTTTTCAGCAGCAAGGTTGCTTAGGAGTTGAACGGAAATATCCGTTAGTGGGTGGAGGTCCTTGGAGATAATAAGAGAGCAGCTCCACCCCTTCAGATCAGGGCTGAGAGATAGTAGCCTAGCTGAAATCCGCACAAACACTCTAAACGCAGATGTTCTTCAAAAGACCTCTGATAACATGGAGATATCCCGCTTCATTCAGAGACATGTTTAGTCTGTCTGTATCTCTCTGGCCTTTAACCTAAGCTCTCCAGGGCAAGTGTGACTTTACAACCCTATATAATTCTACAGTAGTCCATAAATCCTGTATGCATTTATTATTGACTCTATTAAATAAGCAGGTGAGAGATGTATAATAAAATCAGAACATGGGAGAAATATGCATGTATGGTCATTTGTACACATTACTTAAAGCTGGATGTTAGCCTGCCACAGTGACAGCACGCAATATCTCTGTAGGGTATCTGACTCTGTAATAAAGAAGACTGATTGTCACTGGGAAAAGTTATGATGTTATTCTTTTTTTAGTGTGGTTATAAGATTTTTGTCCTTTAGTCAGAAGAACAGACACACTTTATCCATTTTTAAGCTGATAGTCTCAGTGTGAATTCCAAATGGGGTCTTGGCGGCCTAGAAGGGCACTGGGAAAGGATATTGTAATCCTAGAGTCATTGCAAATTAATTTGAACAACCAAATCCATTCACTAAAAGGTCCTTCTAAAATACTTTCCATGTGATGATCAATTTAAGTGATAATTTTGTAGTTTATGTTTATGTGGTCCTAGTTGGTGCCTGTCGGCAATTAATTTTGAGGTCTTTACCTGAGATTTTGTAGAAAATAATCATTGTGTGTTACATATTTTCATGTTTGTTTGTTCAGTTTTAATAGCGCCATATGGAGAGATGCATATTTTAAGCTTAAGTTTTCTTTTTTGCAACAGTCTTTACACCTACTCTCTCACTGGGACACATTTGTACCTTATTTACCACTAAAAGGTGCATATTGGTACCTTAATTGTACATATTAAAGTGTACTTATTAGTATCTAAATCTTACATATTTGCACATTTTGAAAAGGTACTGCCCCAGTGACAACGTGTGTACCTTTTTTTCTGAGAGTGTACAAAATGAATATTGATGCATAATCAAGGTATTTAAAAATTGATTGATTTATTGTGTGTACCAAACGTGCACATTTTTTTGCAGCAAATATGAACAAATGAGAAAACTAATTACAAGATGACATTTTTAAATGTTTTTGTGTATAAAAGCAATAATCTCTATTCTGGTGAACTGCTGAGCGGGTGTTTGCTGTGTTTTTTATGACTCTTGCTATGATTCAATTGTTCAAATCTAAACGTTCTTAATTATTTACTGGCGGTAATTAATTTCTTTCTGAAACTGCTGTTGTGGGTGACAGTAAGATGTTTAATGATATCACTTGATCATGCAAATTTAACCATAACTGCAGAATCAGATGCTACTGATTTAGCAAGCTATTTTCCTCTTTTCTGAGATTTTGTACTTCTGAAAGGTCAGTGTCCTACATTAAGACAAATCACAGTGACATGACCTCACAAAAAAACGAGGAAGCCAGTCTCTTCCTGTGTAGAATTAAATAAATAGTTCACCCAATAACATTTAGCATTATTAAATCACGTCATGTTGCTCTTTGTTTTTGTTTTTTCCAATGCAACACAAAAATAAGTTATTTTCTCCTATGGTGCTGCATAGAAAACAATAAGTTTGGAATGTAAATAATGGGATGAACTATTACTTTAACTCACATTTACACCGTAGCACACCAACTTGTCTTTACTCTAAATTCTATATTGTAATATTAGGGCTCCCTGCCCTACTGACACAAAAACCCAAAGAATAATTTCTCAAATTGAATTGCAATATCCCACAATCCCTCTGCTTTTATAAAGTCAGAGAGTCTGGGATTACATTTGCTTTTACGTGCCTTTAATCTTTCACAGCATTCATATTACATTCTTTCTGGGGATTTACTTGCTGAAATTTTATTAACCTGCGGCATTGAATTATATTTGAATTTGTTTCCCCGCAGATTTGCTCATAAATCACATTCACAGTCATTACTGTGGTTGTTATGTGGCTTTTTGTATGCTGGACAACTTTAGTACCGATTTTGAACCATAATGATATTGTTCTTTTCTGAAACATTTCAGGACACAAAGTGCTTTATGCGTTTATGCACATTTAAAAAATTGTATTATGACCGACCTCATTCAAACACTGTGCTTAAGCAGTGGTTAATATAGCAGTTTCTCAATGTTTTGCTGAGAATTTCAAAAGCTAAGCATATCAAATCTAGTGCTGTGGTCTGGGGTGGTCAGGAAGGAAGCTGTAATCTTTGGGGAATATTGCAGCTTTGGGCTTGGGGGGGTTAAACGGCATTCAGATCCTGCTGACTGCCGGTTTATTTAGACGAGACACAAGTAGGTCATTGATATATCACTAATTAGTGTTCCCCTCACATCCTTGACTTTGTATACAGACCTAGAAAATCCTCTGCGGTTTCAGTGTGTGCTTGACTGAGCATACCCAAATGAAACCAATGCTAGGTCAGATTCCCATCCTGTTTATTTTGACATGCAGTTTAAGGTAAACTGTTAAGCAAAGATGGTCTACTGTAAGTCTTTAGGGTGGTTTAACTGACATCTGTACTTAATAGACCAGCTGTGACTGCACATTCTTTGTTCTAATGGATGATGTTGAGTAACTTCATGTCATTGAACTCGTTAAACTGGCATTATGCTATTTTGTGGACAGTGTTGTAAATGCAGTTGAGCAATGTCATTCCATGTATCTTGTACTGAGAAAACAGTCATCAGCTAACCACAATTCTTTCCTGCATCCCTCGTCATCTATTTCATTTTGACCTCCCAGGGTAGCTCTCCATGACTTTGACTCACTGGACCAAACTCAGAATCACCTAAACTCAAGGGAATGTTTCTAAGAAGGTCTTAATAAACTTGTGAAGATGTTGCTTGAGAGTTTCATAGCCTCTAACACAATGAGCAGTATAGTGTGATAGAGGAGGACCAGGACTATATGACAGGCCCAGGTTATGTACATAGGGTGTTCGGATCCCTAAAATAATTTGAATCATGTTCCATGTTTTTACATTAGCTCTGCTCCAAAACTTACAGTAGTTGATACTGTATCTTGCCTACTGTCAGTTGCCTTCCAAGGCTGAAAATAAGAGTTTAGTTGTGCTGATTTGATTTCATGCATTTAGAAATGTGTCAGACTTCAGTTTACAATGAAACTTTAAAGGGATAGTTCAGCCAAATGTGATAATTCTGTGATTATTTACTTGTTTCGTTCCAAACCCATATGATTAGCTGTTATCTGCGGAACACAAAAGATGAGAGTTTGAAAAATATCTTTGGGTAAAATGGAAGTCAGTGGGGTCCAGTGTTGTTTTTCAAGGAAGAAAGTAAGTCCTGAGACATGAGGGTGAATAAATTATGACAAAACGCTTAATTTTGCATTGCATGATTGTGCGATAGCCTCGTGGGTAGCGCGCCGACTTCTAGCGTTGTTGCGCTTTGTGCATCCCCAAGTTCGAATCCTGAGACGTGGACCTTTTCTGATCCCGCCCCCACCCCTCTCTCCAACTTTGCTTCCTGTCTGAAAATACTGTCCTATCCTAATAAAAAGCAAAAATGCTAAAAATAAATCTAAAATAAAAGTTGCATTGCATTCTTATAATTGCCACAAGGGGTGCTTTAGTGGGCATTAGCATAAACTGTCTTCTACAATAAGTTCTTTCGAGATTTCAATAGTGTTTGTAATAGCATATTGCTAATCTAACAATGCCGTTCACAAATTTTCCAAAAAACACACACAAATATTCAAAACAATAGTCTGATTTAAATTAGCTTTCAGTATTAATAGTATTATATGTACATTTACTTTAATCTTACTTTGTCCACCACCTTGAATGCATTATGAACTGGCAACCTGACTGAGCCTGGTTTCTCCCAAGGTTTTTTCTCCATTCCTGTCACCGACAGAGATGGTTTCCTTGCCACTGTTGCCTTTAGCTTGCGTAGTTGGGGACACTTAATTTTTGGCAATATTGACGACTTGATTGCACAGACACTATTTGAATAGAACTGAACCGAGCTGGACAACGACGTCACTGAATCAACGATGAACTGATTTTAACTGAAAAATTGACTGTTTACTATTGTCCCCTTTTTAGAGCTGCTTTACAGCAGTTTTTGCTGGCACCATTGACACACTGTTTTCCTGTTTAACACTGTAAAGCTGCTTTACAGCAGCAACAATCTGTATTGTATAAAGCACCATATAAATAAAGGTGACTTGAATTGACTTGCATGCACTGCCTTAGTATTTGGACAAAAGACTGTATCTCAAAAGCAGGCTAAGCATGAGCTCTAGATAGGCAGCTCACTAGTTTTTGGAACAAAAACAATATTTTTGCCCATTTCTCCTACTTGCGTTGTCTTTCTCTGTTTGGACTTTTTTCTCAGTCTCTCTCTAAACCCTGAATGCCATTACATTCTACGCTGGAGACATAGTGTGTGTTAATAAGCTGGGACATCTGGTAACCAGCTTCTTTTCTGATTCATTAACTGACGTAGTTGCAGTGGCCAGAGGGGTTTACGGTAGATATTTGAGGGGAAGTTGTGGTGCTGGAGGGGGGAGAGAGGGGTTGGGTTAACCAAGAGACACGGGTGTATATGTTAAGTGAGAAAGATAGTGTGCTGCCTGGGATATGTTCTCTCTCTCTCTCTCTGTGTGTGTGTGTCAATGGAAAGTCCTTGTAATGATAGGAGTGCCAGTGTGAATGAGTGTGTGTTCTTACTCATCAGTGTGTTAACTATAGACCACAGGCATAAACGACACCTATTTGAGCTCAGATCAAGTTATAAAGCATTGTTCCAGGTTCAATACAAGTTCAGCTCTATCAAATTCTTCAGTATGTGTGGTATATTATCAGTTTCCACAAAGTATTTTGACGTTTTAAAATGTATGCCTCATATTACACTTTTTAAATGCAATTTATTAACATTTTTACCTCATCCTCATATTACACTTACAATGGAAGTAAAATAAATGTACATTAACATGTATACACACCATTTCAAAAGACAACAAATGCAATTATTAAAAATAATTTATGCTAATTGAAATGAAATATAAATATTAGATGAAAACGGGAAATAGAAATGGTGCCTCGGCAATGGACTAAAGTTATGTTACTACCAATATAACTTAACTATTACTTTACTAACTACCATAGTATAACTAACATTACTAAAACTGAAATAAAAATAAATTAAAGCTTAATGAAAATAATAAAAAGAAAAACTAATAAAATGAACAGGCTGATAACAGGATGGTTCTTTTATTTATTTAGTTAGTTAATGAAGGACTAGTTGAAAATATTCTGTCAATATACATAGGTCAGTATATATATATATATATATATAGGTTCCTTAATTTTCTTTTGTGTTTATTTCCAATTTATTAATACTGATATCATATTCATATTGAAAACATAACAGGCCTACTTTATATGTGTTTCCAATATGGACAGATAGAATAAACCTGTATGAAATGTTATTGGATTAATTGAAGTGTAATGGTAGCCGCAGTAAATAAGATCATCAGCCCGCCGCAAGAAAGCTCCTCCCACTGCTGAAGATGATTGAGCAAGAAAAATACGATTTGATGGCACACATTGAAGGATGAAATGGACAATGAAGTTTCCATATGTTGTTTTTACACAGTAATTAGAATCTGTCCTATGCTTTTTCTCTCACACACACACATATATATGAACAAACACTGATTTAAAGGCTTCTCTTGTGTTGCCTTTATAAGATCTACTGATACATTTGATGTCATTATTCCGGTCAGTTCTTCTGATGATGCATCTGTTCTCAGACCGCCATCCGCTGAGGCCTGAACCGATTATACGGCGATGGATCATCCAAACCTGCTGCGAACTTTGACCCCAGGAACATGCAAAGGTCGCTTTCCGAGTTGCAGTTCCACTGAGAACCAGTCTGTTCGTACTGTTTGGCCTGCTTGCGAATAATGGAAATCGCAATGATTTCCCAGCAAATAAACATAAATAAAAACAAAAGGGGAAAGCGGAGAGCGCAAACCGGCTCATTTATTGCGATATCACGTCTGTTATTCATCACCATGGCGACCTACGAGAGAGCCTTGATGCGTCCCGCTCACAGATGTGACCGGTTTGTATTCATTGGATATGCAAATGTGTTGATCCAATGCTCATTGTTATTCACTGCCCCTGAGACAAATGAGGTTGATTCTGTTTGTGTATTTGCGGTCTGCTTTTAATCCCGGGAAGAAACGGAGACACAGATCGCTGGATGCTTCAACAGGGCTGAAAACGAATGTGGATTTTTCGAGGGTCGCCTCGAAGCAGCTGTGAAAGCGAGAGGTAGAGCTTTGGCTCCTCTCTTCTCTAATCTCATCCCCCGTGGAGGGAAGCATTGGGCCGTGAACCTGGCTGCGAGCTGATTGGCTGCCGAGGTGATGGGTAGGGGGCTGTCAGTGTGAGGGCCGCAGCTGTTTTGGAAGGGCCTGTGTCGGTATCTGCAGCATGTCGACGTGTGAAGTACAAAAGATGAATCCTATTTCTCAAGAGAGCCCCACATATGTCAAGTATATTGTCCCATTATACCAATTCATTTATCAAGTCACTGAATGCCAATTAGATTCGCAGGATGGTGCAGGTATATGGCGAGTGGTTGGTGCCAACGCTCTGCCACAGCTGAGCTCCTCTGGCTGGCTGCACCTCAAGGGTCGCCGCTGCCTCCCTTTCCACTGCAGGGCTTACCGGGGCGTTGTAACCTTCCAGAAAAGGGCGAGAGGCCTCCCGGCGGCGACGCCTTGCACCGAAACCAGAGAGTTGCCGTTTCGGCTCGGCCCCCCTGATGAAGATGTCAGGGAGAGGGGCCCGAGCCGCATGCCAAATGTCTCCACAGCCTGGAGATCAGATGAGATGAGAGGATCGGATGATGAAGCAGCCCGCTGCACGCCTTCAGCTGGGTATGTCCCAGCTGAGACAAGCTGAGAACGAAGGAAGGGGAGGAAGCTGGATCGGAGAAGTTGGAGTGGAAAGAAACCGGCAGAAGAAGAAAGGGATATTGTGACATCAGTGTTAACATGTGCTTTCTGTTCAGGATAACAACTGGATTGCATTTAATAAATCCATGATGCATTGTGGTCAGATCATTGAAACCACATCAGGAATCAACTGATACTGTTTTTTATGATGTTCAAGTCTTTAATTATTGTCATGTTTCTTCTTTTAGACACAATAATAACTAAATCACTCATTATTAGCATCAAATGAACAATCTTTTTTTTTTTTAAATATTGCACATTGTCAACAAATAATTAATTTAATAAATGTTTTCGCTACTACATTTGTCCAACACTCTTCACTTTATTAACGTATTAATGAATTAATGTAATTAATTCAGATGATTTTTGAAATCTAAGATTTTGCACACTTTTATTTCCACTATGTGAAATAATCATTGTTTTTGGTTATGTCTAACTTTATTTGTAAAACTATAAACTTGTGTCTTTAAACTTTATCTAAACTTTGAATTTGTCACCTACAATTTATGAAAACGTTTTAATAGCTTTGGTCAACAAAAACAACTATGTTGTATTTTATATATATAACTGTATTTTAATTATTCATATTACAAATAATCATTGTGAATTTTTCTGTCATGTTTTTTTTTATGTTTGTTGGTTTGTTTTTGTTTTTGTTTTATTCTGCTCTTGTAATGTAAAAAAGGCAACACACTAATACACCATAATTTTATCTATTTTTGTGGAGTAATTGTCTTCCCATTTTCACTGTTAATCTCTATTAGCATCCTTTACTGTGGGAATGTTTTTAAAATAGCAAAGCATAAAAGACCAGATACCTTGTGTTTATTTATCAAAATAATAGGGAAGCATTTTGAATTACCTGTATTATTTTTTTTTAAGTTGGTAGGTGACAGAACATTTTGAGGATCTGTAACCTCTGATGTAATAGAATATGGTGAAACAATGATACAGTTAATGCCAGGTGGAACAGGGGCCAATGATAGTACAGTTATAACTGTCAAAAAGTCCCTCACGTCAATTCGAAACGACAGCCAGTGATTGAAAAATAACGATGACTAATTACAGTCCCACGTGAGAGATCTGCCCCGGTCCCCGGCAGCGTAACGTCGTAAGATTTAAATAGTTCTTATTCCCATGGCTGTGGTTCACATTCTCCACGGCTGTGCTCATGTGCTGATGGATTCAATTAGCTGGGCTGTATGTGTGCCTGTGGACGATTTAGTGACCGTTTGTTTGCCCAAAGGGCCTGGAGTTGCCTGGTTTTTTACATCCGGTTTTATTTTGCTTGATTAGATTGTCACTGGGTTTTTTGGGATTACTACATTTTTGCATAGAAGTAGTTTCTCAGAAATGACTTCATGTTGTCCTTTTTTCTTGATCTGGAGATGCAGCAATGCTGGGCGGCCTACTAAAAATCCTAAGCCAGTGGCTCTCTGTTGGTGTGTTGCAACCCCAAAAAAATGGCCACAGAGAGAAGGGAAAAAACAATGCTACATTCTGGTAAAATCGAACTACAGTAGAGTGCAAAGGGAGATGAAAAAGACTGTGCATCCAACACTTGGTAGTATGACTAATACTAATTAATGTGTCATGTTATTGATATTGCATAGTTCATGGTAATATTAATCACTTTTTATATTTTATTTTAGGTTTTTGTTGTTGTTATTTTATTCAAATTTTTTGTATTTTATTGTATAGAGTTGACATTTAATGATACATTTGGTCCAGTGTAAAATCTGGGTCCAGTTAACAAGTACTGAATTTGGGTTTACTGATGACTGTTTTAAAACACTGTTGTTCTTTGTCTCTTAAATCGCTTCCTCAAACAGAGGGTAGAGGAGAAAGATTTAGAGATTTGAAGCCCCCTGGGACACGGCATGCCACGACCACAGCTGGGCTTCATCTTTACTGATAGCTTTGGGTGCCGTCACTGATGTTGCCTCTTATCATATCTCTCCTGAGCTCCCCAAACCTCCCAGACAGAGTAAAATCGTATTGCTCTGAGCTATTTCTATCATTACTGTAATGGTTTCTCAGTTGTGTCTCATGTAAGTATTAAGTTTGTCTCAGATTTTTTGTTTGTTTGTTTGTAGAAATTCATTTAGACACCAATGAGACAACTTAGTTCAGAAAATAGGAAATTAATGAGATGTTTGAATTAAAACTCAAATCTAACTTTTGATTGCAGGTCTTCACATTGTTAAATATTTGAAAATATACAATATTAATGGCCCCAAATATATTGGTAATATAGATTTTAAAATAGATTTAAAAAAATGTTCAATAAGTTTTAGTAACTTATATTTTCTCATATATTTTGCCATTTTTCAATGTATTTTCAATAGAAATATATTTATATTGTCTATACATACATTTTGCATTTACCCAAAATGCATCTTTAGATTGAAAATGTATTTTCTTGCCACTTGACGTGCATTTTGTAATATATTTTATCATTCAGAGGTTTAATTGAAATATGTTTTAAATTTTAAATTTCAGTTTGATATATTTACCATATAAATGAAGTTTGTTTTGGCCAGAATACATTTTTGCTGTATGGATATTAGATTGTATGTCTTGAAAATGATTTCTTTATTGATAAAACTAAGTGGGTTTGTCAAGTCAAGTCACCTTTATTTATATAGCGCTTTTAACAATACAGATTGTGACAAAGCAACTGAACAGCATTAATTAGGAAAATAGTGTCAATAATGCAAAATGACAATAGTAAACACTCATTTTTCAGTTAAAAGACAGTTCATCATTGAATTCAGTGATGTCAACATCCAGCTCAGTTTAAATAATATCTTTGCAATCATGTCAACGATATCGCTGGAAATGAAGTGTCCCCAACTAAGCAAGTCTTTGATTTAAGTCTTTGCTATAGTTTCTTCATGAAGGTCAGGGCCTTTAACACACAGGAAGTTCTACATTCTTTTAGTGGAGAAAAAAAAAGTACCAAAACAAGGTTTCCGGTCATATTTTTTATGTTCATACTGAAACTGGAACTCAAGAACATTTAAAGTTTTCTTCATGTAAATGTAAATAACTAGAGCTCATATTGTAAAATAGCAAACAGGCAGCAAGTCTGAGTGGTCTTAACTTTAACATCCTCTATAATGTTTTTATGTCTCCTGAAATGTTGCCGTCAGTAATTGAGAGGTGATGAAGGTAGTGATCTCATGGGGGAAGAGTTTCTGGAACAGTAGCGGGGGAAGGAGAGAAGGTATCTGTCCCACTGTGAGGCCACATTCTTGGCTCTGCATAGGTAAGAGGTGAATCCCATTAGCATTTCTGCTGATAGCAATATCTGCCAAGAACAGCCTCCTGCAGAATCTCTGCTGCTTTGAGAGATCTGAAGCCTCGTTGTAGACTGATTAGCAGGCCAGTGTGAAATCTGTGCATGTTATGGGCATCCTGCGCTGATGTTGAATGGATTTAAACATGCTAAAATTTGTTAAATGAAGGTGAGAATACTGTGGTTGTATGAGTGGCTAAAAGCATTAGCCAAACATACTTATTATAAAACAGTTAGTTCTGGTCCTGTTTTAACATTTCTATTCCACTAACACACCCCAATACCACCATCTCTCATAAATTGGACAAACAGATAGTCCTTTAATTAGTTAAGCTAATGCAATTGGGCTGGTTGGGATGTTATTTTAGTATTGTTTATGTAGTATTTATTAGTATTTTGATTTGGCTTTTATTTTTATATTTTCAGTGTTCACTTTAATTTCAGCTTGTTTTATCAGTTTTGTTATGTTTATATTATGCTTTATCTATTATATGTGTAATAGTATGATGTAAATCACCCATATGGAAGCTTCTTTCCGCCATAGGATAAAAAAGGTAATTGCGACTTTTTGTCTCACAATTTCTCAGAATTGCACAATATATATATATATATATATGTAAACATTAACTTACAACTCCGTAATTGAGATATAAATGTAAATCTGCTAAATAAAAAGTTGTGATTTAAAAAAAAAAATCCTAATTACAAAATTTCAACTGAGAATTCAGAGCAAAAAAGTCTGAATTGTGAGATTTAAACTCAGAACTGTGAGATATGAACTTGCAATTCTGAGTTTGTTTCACATTTCTAAGTTTACATCTTGTAATTCTGACTCTACACTTATAATTGCAAGAAATAAACTCAGAATTGTGAGAATAAAAGTTTGAATTGTGAAAGGCACTATTGCCTTTTTTGTGGCTAATCGGGCTTCCATACATAGCATATTGTTATTATTGTTGCATAGCAATGGTTTATGTCAGCAACTGCCAGGATAGTATTTATTTATTTAAATATTTTATTTCATTTGTTTGTATTGTATTGTATTGTATATTTTGTATTGTATTGTTTATTTTATTTTGTATTGTATTGTTTATTTTGTATTGTTTATTTTGTATTGTATTGTTTATTTTATTTTGTATTGTATTGTATTGTATTGTTTATTTTATTTTGTATTGTATTGTTTATTTTGTATTGTTTATTTTGTATTGTATTGTTTATTTTGTATTGTTTATTTTGTATTGTATTGTATTGTTTATTTTGTATTGTATTGTATTGTTTATTTTGTATTGTATTGTATTGTTTATTTTGTATTGTATTGTATTGTTTATTTTGTATTGTTTATTTTGTATTGTATTGTTT
>NW_015505483.1:1721172-1721857 GCF_001515645.1 Sinocyclocheilus grahami | reverse complement strand
ATTGTTTATTTTGTATTGTATTGTATTGTTTATTTTGTATTGTATTGTATTGTTTATTTTGTATTGTTTATTTTGTATTGTATTGTTTTGTATTGTATTGTATTGTATTGTATTGTTTATTTTGTAATGTTTTGTATTGTATTGTTTATTTTGTATTGTTTATTTTGTATTGTATGGTATTGTTTATTTTGTATTGTATTATATTGTTTATTTTGTATTGTATTGTATTGTATTGTTTATTTTGTATTGTTTTGTATTGTTTATTTTGTATTGTTTTGTATTGTTTATTTTGTATTGTATTGTATTTTTTATTTTGTATTGTATTGTATTGTTTATTTTGTATTGTATTTTATTGTATTGTATTGTTTATTTTGTATTGTATTGTTTTGTTTATTTTGTATTGTATTGTTTATTTTGTATTGTATTGTATTGTTCATTTTGTATTGTTTTGTATTGTTTATTTTGTATTGTATTTTATTGTATTGTATTGTTTATTTTGTATTGTATTGTATTGTATTGTTTATTTTGTATTTTATTGTATTGTTTATTGTGTATTGTTTATTTTATTTTGTATTGTATTGTTTATTTTGTATTGTATTTTATTGTATTGTTTATTTTGTATTGTTTATTTTGTATTGTATTTTATTGTATTGTATTGTTTATTTTGTATTGCATTGTATATTTT
>NW_015505483.1:1719877-1721076 GCF_001515645.1 Sinocyclocheilus grahami | reverse complement strand
TATTTTGTATTGTATTGTATTGTTTATTTTTTATTGTATTGTATTTTTTTTTTTGTATTGTATTTTTTATTTTGTATTGTATTTTTTATTTTGTATTGTATTGTATTGTATTTTATTGTATTGTATTGTTTATTTTGTATTGTATTGTTTATTTTGTATTGTATTGTATTGTTCATTTTGTATTGTTTTTTATTGTTTATTTTGTATTGTATTGTATTTTTTATTTTGTTTTGTATTGTATTGTATTTTTATTTTATTTTGTATTGTATTGTATTGTTTATTTTGTATTGTATTGTTTATTTTGTATTGTATTGTTTATTTTGTATTGTATTGTTTATTTTGTATTGTATTGTTTATTTTGTATTGTATTGTTTATTTTGTATTGTATTGTTTATTTTGTATTGTATTGTTTATTTTGTATTGTATTGTTTATTTTGTATTGTATTGTTTATTTTGTATTGTATTGTTTATTTTGTATTGTATTGTTTATTTTGTATTGTATTGTTTATTTTGTATTGTATTGTATTGTATTGTTTATTTTGTATTGTATTGTATTGTATTGTTTATTTTGTATTGTATTGTATTGTATTGTTTATTTTGTATTGTTTATTTTGTATTGTATTTTATTGTTTATTTTGTATTGTATTGTATATTTTGTATTGTATTGTATATTTTGTATTGTATTGTTTATTTTGTATTGCATTTTATTGTATTGTATTGTTTATTTTGTATTGTATTTTATTGTATTGTATTGTTTATTTTGTATTGTATATTTTGTATTGTATTGTATTGTTTATTTAGTATTGTATTGTATTGTTTATTTTGTATTTTATTGTATTGTTTATTGTGTATTGTTTATTTTGTATTGTATTGTTTATTTTGTGTTGTATTTTATTGTATTGTTTATTTTGTATTGTTTATTTTGTATTGTATTTTATTGTATTGTTTATTTAGTATTGTTTATTTAGTATTGTATTTTATTGTATTGTATTGTTTATTTTGTATTGCATTGTATATTTTGTATTGTATTGTATTGTTTATTTTGTATTGTATTGTATATTTTGTATTGTATTGTATTGTATTGTTTATTTTGTATTGTATTGTTTATTTTATTTTGTTTTGTATTGTATTGTATTTTTATTTTATTTTGTATTGTATTGTATTGTTTATTTTGTATTGTTTATTTTGTATTGTATTGT
>NW_015505483.1:1644621-1717830 GCF_001515645.1 Sinocyclocheilus grahami | reverse complement strand
TGTATTGTTTATTTTGTATTGTATTGTTTATTTTGTGTTGTATTTTATTGTATTGTTTATTTTGTATTGTTTATTTTGTATTGTATTGTATTGTATTGTTTATTTTGTATTGTATATTTTGTATTGTATTGTATTGTTTATTTAGTATTGTATTGTATTGTTTATTTTGTATTTTATTGTATTGTTTATTGTGTATTGTTTATTTTGTATTGTATTGTTTATTTTGTGTTGTATTTTATTGTATTGTTTATTTTGTATTGTTTATTTTGTATTGTATTTTATTGTATTGTTTATTTAGTATTGTTTATTTAGTATTGTATTTTATTGTATTGTATTGTTTATTTTGTATTGCATTGTATATTTTGTATTGTATTGTATTGTTTATTTTGTATTGTATTGTATATTTTGTATTGTATTGTATTGTATTGTTTATTTTTTATTGTATTGTTTATTTTGTATTGTATTGTATTGTTTATTTTGTATTGTTTATTTTGTATTGTATTGTATTGTTTATTTTGTATTGTATTGTATTGTTTATTTTGTATTGTATTGTTTATTTTGTATTGTATTGTATTTTTTATTTTGTATTGTATTGTTTATTTTGTATTGTATTGTTTATTTTGTATTGTGCCCATAATATTTTTATGTAGTCAATATTATATAAAAGCAATAGGCCACTCATTTTACACAACAACCTCTTTTAACCATGATTACATTCACATTATTGCACTTTCTAACCTTTATGTAACTTGATGGACATTCCAATTTTGGGAAATCTGCAGATCTTTATATGAAGTTTAGCAGTAGCAGATTCTATGTTGACACGATAATTAGCAAATCTGCTTTTTTTATCGCAGCTCTAGAGACGTCACCCGGGTCATGAGGTGTTTCACATAACAAGGACATTTTGATGTTAAAGGCAATTCATCAAGCATTACTTCTGCTCCCAGAGGCCATAACGGCACAGAGCGAAGAGGAAAATGGACTCTTATCAGGATTGTTCAATATAATACTTATTTTATCTTAACATCCATTCTCTTTCCACTTTGTTTGCAGGATCAGATAGCAGACCCTCGATGTGTTCAAAGTGGGAGCTTTCCAAAAGATAGTTATTTTAGAATAACTCCACTCATGTGCTACTCTAACTAATCTGCAGATTCAAAATAATCCCCTAATGCTGTAATAACCCTTTATATAATTATGCATGGCTTTTATTCCCAGTATATGTAATAGTTTAAAAAAGCACAACTGTGGAAACGTTCAGCGGTCCATCTGGCCGGTGTTAGCATGGACATTTTTCCCAAACTGATTGTGAATCACTAGAAGGTCATGACCTACAGGGCAATGGAGGGAATCAGTGACGGTAAAGCTTTTTGTTTAATATTAATGTTTACTACAACATGGCTATGGCACAAACTGGTTTATTGTAATTTGAATGTTAATAAATGTACCTTGTTATGTGCACCCCTTTACATGAAAGTTTATTAAATATTTGAGCTAATTTGAGGCTATCAGCTACTGATATGAGTGTTGTACTCCATTTAACACATTTTAGGATGTTTAAATGTGAAGTGTGTAATTTCAGTTTTACCAACCTGCTACATATCTGCCATTAATTGGACAAAAGATCCTGCAATTAGTTAAGCTAGGCTGGTTGAGATGTGTTAATTTATTATTATTTATGTACTAGTATAGTATGTATTAATATTTTTAATTAGCTTTTATTTTTATAATGTCATTTTAATTTTAATGTAAACTAAAATTAAAATGAAACTTGTTTAAAATCACTTGTGGTGTTGAAAGTGCTTTATACATAGAGTTAAGTTGAGATTTTAGCAATTTTGTGTTTTTTATATTTCTGTGTATCTATAATTTTTTCGTTTTAGTAATTTTAGTGCTTAAAAACAAATAATTCAAAAAAATTTTATTCCTATATATATATATATATAATATTAGTTGGTAACAACACTGCCAAACAAACGTAATAATAAATAATATTTTTTAAATTTTTAAATATCATATAATTAAATTAAATGTAATTTAAAATGTAGGAAATCAATGTAGGAAAGTTTTGTCTGGTGTTTATGAACTGTGATGTTGAGGGAAACATGAAAAGTGAAGTTGTGAAATGCATTTGGCTGAATGTGGAACCATATATACTGTATATGTGCATGTTTTTCATGCTTTGCATGTGGTGTCTTGTGCAAACATCAGCAATATGCAACGCAATGACCATGCAAAATACCCATGAAGAACTAGTCATCCCTTCTATGACCTTTGCTCTATTTTCTGCTCTTTGCATTTGCACGTGTTAGTAAATTTAACAACTATTGCACCTCTGAAAATTCAGTTCATTCTTTTCTCTCTCGTTTTTTCAGGACCTCCCAGAAGTTTCCACAAATCAGCCCCCTTTTGTCCCCACAACACACTTTAAGGATTGTTTGTTTATCCAAAAACGTATTTCATAAACTCCATCAGCAAGGGTGAAAATATCAGGGCCACTCTCTTGGACAGAACAGATGTTTTTTTTAAGCATTCGACTCTCAGCATAGTTAAAAGGTACAGCATATAATTTTGGAATCTCTACTGTGAATGTAAAAAATATTGATTGTTTTCAAATAGGTTTCCCAGATACTCCTACTGTTTGTCATTGGTCAAACAAACAGCCAGGGTTGCAATATCAAGCTGGGAATGGGGGGGGCGTATTTTGGTTGTTTTGCATGATCCAGTTAGCTCCACAACAGTTCAGAAGTTTGGGTAATTAAGTAATTAATACTTATAATTTATAAAGGCGCATTAAATTGATCAAAAGTGACAGAAATATACTGTATCATCCAAGAAACTTGAAGAAAAAGTGTCACGATTTCCACAAAAATATTAAGCAGCAAAACTGTTTTCAACAGATAATAAGAAATGTTAATTGGACACCAAATCAGCATATTAGAATGACTTCTGAAGGATCATGTGACACAAGACTGGAGTAATGATGCTGAAAATTCAGCTTTGTATCACTTAAATAAGTTACATTTTAAAATATATTCAAATAGAAAGCAGTTTTTTATTGTAAAATTGTTTCACAATATTGCTGTTTTTACTGTATTTTAAAACAAATGAAGCATGGAAAAAGCATCACCCTCTGTTGATGGCTATTCAAAATATCAAATATTTTAACGTAAAAGGAAAAATAAAAACGCTTTTAAGAAGCAAAATACAAAATCCAGAATAACCAAGTGAGTGCTGCAGCTGGCTGGTCATTCATTGCCTCTCATTCTCAAAAACCGAGTGAGAGAGAGAGAGAGACAAGACTCTCTTTCACACTTATTAAAGAGTCTCTGTGGATTCCTCCCTATGGAGGAAGGAGAGAGCGGCTGTAACTATTGATAGGTACTGAAAGAAATGCACACACAAACTGTGAGTCTCAGAGCAAAAAAAAAGTGACACACAAATGTGCTTAAAGTGTGTCTGAGAGACTTGATGATGTCCCAGGACTCACACTGTGCTCCTTATCCACAGCACATGTGCGCTCGCTATTATCACTCGGAGGGGAATTGTGTCTGAGGCATCCTGAGACTCACACATTTAATAAGGCCGCGTGTGTGCGTAATAATCTGCTTTGTCATGGTCATAAGGCTCTCATGAAAGTGAAAAAAGATTTATCATTGAAAAGATGATTGTCAGATAGACCGGTTGTAGACAGACATCACCCAAACGAAATAAGCTTTCACAAAGCCTTTAAAAAGCACTACTTTATTTGTGTACATTGTATGTGCTGCAAGACATTACCAACTGTCCATAAAACCCATTGCATTCCTCTATAATTGCTTCCATGACCTGTAAATCTAAAGTTTATGTATGAACAAATGTAAGCAGTTTGTGTCAAGTCAACCATATAACTTGAAAAATCTTTCTGAAAGTATTTTTAGTGCTAACTTACAAGTGCTGTTAAAATGGACTTTCTCGTTGTTTTGAAAAATATTCTGTATTTCAAAATAATATTTTTCACTCTTCAAATTCTTTAAATATTCTCTACTGACCTAATAAAACCCCAGCAGAGAGATTTTAAGACTTGCTCCGCGTTTTACCACAATAAGTCAATTTTCAAAAAGGTGGTTATCAAGCATTGAAACATTTTTTTAATCATTCATTTATGCAGTGTAATTCCAAATATAAAATATAATTACCTACATACATTTTTTTATTTGGATTATTTTTGAATTAGATTAAGAAGACAATCTGCAGAAGTGGAATCATTTCAAAATATTAAAGTATCAAAAAGTTATATAAGTTGCCGTCAGTATGTAATATATAAGTATATATAACTGTACTCTATATATATATATATATATATATATATATTCATTTTAGCCTATATAAAATAAATATTTTACAAAATATTTTTGAATCCAAAATTGCTTTAAAAGGAAAGCCTTACAGTATGTCTAAATAAGTTATGTTCCACATTTGAAGTTGATAAAAAAATTAGGTTCCTGTGAGATTTTAAGGGCATTAATTTATACCAATCATCCACAGTCATCAAAACTCCATTGAATTTTCTTGATGCATTTTTGTGTCACAAATTTCTCGTCAATATTACTTCTATCAAAAAATAACCAATCTTTGAACATTTTTTATTCTAATTTTGATTCTAAAACACCGTAATGCATTTTGTAATATGACACTTGACTCCACCCACTAAGGGGAGAAGACCAATAAAAATGTTGAAAGTACCATTTCCATGGTAACGCAATGTCTGATTTAGAAATGGTTTTCACAGGATGAATTATTTTGGTTTTAAGGTTTTAAGCTTTCAAATGATACATCATTAATACATAATACATAATATTATGATTACTAAAATATGTTATAGAGAAAAAAGACAATGAATACAAACGCGCCATTGGGCCCACCGGTGGTGACACTAAAATAAATTATTGCATTAACCCCTTAAGTGCCAACCCCCCATTTTTGAACATAGACATGAAATTGCACTATCCAAACTAAAATGATTATAATTCATGAAAACTTTGGAATACAGACCTAAGGTTGGACTTTTTAAAGAAGATAATCTGCAGATTACTGCAGAAGTGGAATCCTTTCAAAATATGAAAGCATCAAAAAGTTATAGAAGTTCAAATTTACTGTAAAGAAAATGCACTGTATCAATTTTTTTATATTTTACATAAAGTAAATATTTTACAAAATATTTCTGAATCCAAAATTGATATAAAATGAAAGCCTTATGTCTAAATAAGCTATGTTCCAAATTTGAAGTTGATATATAAAAAAATGGAGGTTCCTGTGAGATTTTATTTAGGGCGTTATACCACAAATAGCCACCGGGTGCCTTTTTTTGTTGATGCATTTTTCTGTCACGAAGGTCTAAATTTTCCTGTCAATATTACTTCTATCAAAAAATATTGAATCCTGAGTCTCGGACCTTTCCAAATATATGCATTTTGTCAATATTATAAAAACTTTTGATCCTAAAAGACCGTAATACATTTTAATATGACACTTGACTCCACCCACTAAGGGGAGGAGACTGCTAAAAGATTTTAAAGTACCATTTCCATGGTAAAGCAATGTCCGATTTTAAAACGTTTTTTCACAGGATGAATTCTGAGGCTTTAAGCTTTCAAATGATACATAATTTATGATGATTACTAAAATATGTGAAAGAGAAAAAAGACAACAACAAAAGAGCCCATTGGGCCCACCTGTGGGCCGGGGGCACTTAAGGGGTTAAAATAAGTCAAATTAAAAATCCAAGTAATCTGGTCAAGTCGGATCATATTTCTAATAAGAAATTTGGAAAAAGCATTACTTTTGAGATATTCACTCTCGTTTGGGGCGTCGAACAGAACATGTGACGGATAATACATCGTGTTCTTCATCATTTCCTCAGAGTCTGGAGACCGTTAGAGCGCGCGAGAAGCATCCGCGCATTCCCGCCCCTGCGGAGCGCCCGCACTCACTTCAAAGGCTTCCCTTGACTCAGAGCGCTGTGACGTCATGAGACGCGAGGGGCTCGAGCAGATGAGATGCCGGAGCGCAACAGGCGAGCGCACATCGCGAGCTCACAACTACAATGACAACTTCCTGATATCTTTACCAAAAGTTTATTAGACCTCTTTGCACTTTTGTTCCAAGGCAGCATTGGCTTTCTTTTGTGTTCTGTGTGGTGCTATGACTGTTGACGAGATGAACTCATCACTACTCACTAGAGATTCGCTGAAGTGGAGATCTGTAGTTGAGATCCTGTGGTACCTGTTGATTCTGTGTGACTGCTACAATCTGGATGTGGAGCATCCTTTAGTTTTTCATGGACCCAATGGATCATTATTCGGATACTCGGTTCTGCTTCATCAGCATGCTGAGGACTCATGGTAAGTGCATTAAACATGCTTGAGAAGTTATAATTCAATGGGCAAGAATGAGATTTAAACTACTTATATTTGCCCTCTTTGACTGGTTTTCAGGAGCATTTTCTACATTTTTAGTGCATTTGTATTTCTAACCCAAGCAATTAAATAAAATACGTTCTCACGTGTGAATAAATCATGGCTTTCACCTTTACACACTCTAAAAAATGCTGGGTTAAATGCAACCCAGTGCTGGGTAAAATCGGGACAAACCCAGCAATTGGGCTGTTTTGACCCAGCGGTTTGGTTAAATGTTTAACCCAACCTTCTGTGTAGTAACCCAACTGCTGGGTCAAAACAACCCAATTGCTGGGTTTGTCCCTATTTTACCCAGCACTGGGTTGTATTTAACCCAGCATTTTTTTAGAGTGCAATCAAACTTTCTGCCAGCATACATTTTATACATTCGTACAGCTGTTAGCTGTCTACTACTGACACAGTATGTAACTGTTTCAAGGTTTAGAGTTGTTGGGAGTGGTTTTTCACATTTATTGCTTCAGAGATGACTTTATTATTAGTTTTTTATTTAAAGTCTGAACTGATAAAGAAGCCTACAGTCTTAAAAATAAAGATGCTTAAAAGGTTCTTCAAGCGATGCCATAGAAGAACCATTTTTGGTTCCACAAAGAACCATTCAGTCAAAGGTTCTTTAAAGAACCATCTCTTTCTTACCTTTTTATAATCTGAAGAACCTTCTTTCGCCACAAAGAAGCTTTTGTGAAACAGAAAGGTTCTTCTGATGTTGAAGGTTCTTTATGGAACCATTTAGACAAAAAGGTTCTTCTATGGCATCGTGAAGCACCTTTATTTTTAAGAGTGTATATAGGCCTAGCGAAATAATGTGAAATGCATCAAATGTTGCAGAACAACTTGCTCATATGAGCACCTCACATGAGCATATCTGTGAGAGTTTCTTTTGCCCCCGAGCCCTGATTAACTTCAGCCCCTGGATTCATGGTTGCAAAACATGTCCTGCAGTGTGACATGCTTTTCTCCATCTAAAACGGTTTTAAACTACATTTTATGCTTGCTGCTTTGCTGACATCTTATTAATTCAGTGACTATACAAATTCATTTGTGGCACTGATGGACCGTTTCTCACGAATCATTCATTCTAAAAATCTTGATGTTGGTTTCAAAAGTGGCAAAACACACTTGTTTAATGTCATATTTATTGTTAAGGCTGATAGTTGGAGCGCCTGTGGCAGATTCCAGCTTTTATCCTCATACCAAAAATCCTGGAGCCATCTACAACTGCAGTGTGTGGAGCTCCCAATGTGAGCAGCTCCCTGTTGGTAGGTCAGCTTTTCTTGCTGTTTTATCTATGATCTGAAAGGTAGAGTTGTGTAAGAGGTTAATTTTTAAAAAGGTTACTCTTTGGCAATGAGTTTGTTTTGGAGTAACAACCAATTTCATCAGTAAACTGTTATACAATGCTTATGAAATCAGCAGTTCATGTGGGGTCCAAAACTTTGAAATCCTATTTAAATCTGGAAAAAAACTGTTTTAGGATTTTGCTAGATAATCAGATGTTTTTTCTTCAATTTAAAAATTGCTCTCAAGTCATGACGGAGAACATGATCATCAGGTTTTGTCCATGTCAGCTCCAGTCATGCTGTCATTAATGCTAAACCAAAGACTGATCATATATTTAAAATATGAAAAAAGTATAATCAACAGTAGTCGCAGACAATATACCAATATAATATAAATCAATTAATGACATTTCATAATGCACTTTAATGATCTGTTAAACACTTTACATAATCTAGCAGGGCTCTTTAGGATTTTGCTAGATAATCAGATTTAAAAAATTTAAAAAATTTAAAAAATTGCTCTCAAGTCATGACGGAGAACATGATCATCAGGTTTTGTCCATGTCAGCTCCAGTCATGCTGTCATTAATGCTAAACCAAAGACTGATCATATATTTAAAATATGAAAAAAGTATAATCAACAGTAGTCGCAGACAATATACCAATATAATATAAATCAGTTAATGACATTTCATAATGCACTTTAATGATCTGTTAAACACTTTACATAATCTAGCAGGGCTTATGTTATTTATAAAAGTTATCCCACAGTTCCTGTGGATTTCTCCCTCGTTTTCGTCCTTCTGTTTGCTGTAGACCAACTCTAAACAGTCAAGCATTTCCATTTGACAACGTTGTACCGTTTAGACTTCACACTTTCTGAAAGCACTCTGATTGAGCTTGTGGGTGCTTTCTAGACGCCTGACTGTGAAAACGCCATGTGAATGAATTCCCCATGCCGGGTCAGCCAGACTGTGGAGGGTTTCCTCCTGTCAGGAAGAGGATGCTTATAATCCCAGCCCGAAACAAGGGATGGGGGATAGTCTTCTTTGTAGGTCAAGCTACAGGATATACAGTATATAGCTCGCAAATAAAAATGTCTCCGTTTAGTCAAGGGAAATGGCATTAAACAAATAATTTCCACCAAAAGCCATGCTGGAGTGCAAACACATTCGTTTCGAGATTGTTGATGTGTCTGAAAAGGTTTCATTATTAGTGGCATCTGCTAAGAGAGGTATCACTATTATTATTGCGTGTACTTAGGATTAGAGGTTTGACCAAATCCATAGTATCTACTGTAACTTTAGCATGTAATTCACTGCGATTCATGTGCTATAGATGGGTTTTTGAGGTGTTGTGTGCTGTTACTTTTCTAAGCAATCAGGATTATATAAGTTTCCCCTGGCAGTAATAAAATGGCTGAGAAAAACTAGAATAGACTTTCATTGAGTGACTGAGCCATACACAGGGACCAGATTTGGTTATTAGAGACCTTTTCACTTGGGCCAGGAGACAACCACAGGCTAAAAACACTCAAAATACATTAGCAACCACATGCAATACCCTGGCAACCATCTACAAGACCACATTGTGTAGTTTTGCATGAGCAAAAAAACCCACTAATTTTCTTCTGAAATGTCAGGATCTAGTTGCTGTTAATAGTCTTACAAGAAGATTTAATATGATGTGGAATGGACATGGTTCATAAGTGATGCTCAGAAAAGCTTTCATTTTGCATCACAACATACTTTCAGAGATATTTGTAGCCTTGTTTTTGCAAGTTTCACCACATGCTCCTCATCCTGTGTCATTCAGAATTGAGCTTGTGAGCCACAGGTGTGAATTTGTTTGAGATGAAAAACATTTGCACTGCGTGTCTCTAACATTTTGCATAGTTTCCCAACGTAAGCGGTTTGGGCTCTTGATTGATTGTGTGTTAATTTAGGCATATTAAGTGTATTAATTTGACTGCATGCTTTCAGGAGGTGTACGGCACTGTGGAAGACACTGTTTGGCAGAGAATGATAACCAGTGGCTCGGTGTCAGTCTGTCCCGGCAGCCCTCAAAAGGCCATGTTTTGGTATGTCTTTTGCTCAAAGCATGCACTTCATTCACCAAGGCTGCATTTATTTGAACAAAAATACAGCAGTAATATTATTGCATGTTAGAATAACTGTTTTCTATTTTAATTCATTTTTGAAATGTCATTTATTCCAGTTATTATATATTAAACAAAGTTGATTTTTTTAGCAGCCCTTACTCCAAACTTCAGTGTCACAGGATCCTTCAGAAATCAGTCTAATATGCTGATATGGTGCTCAAGAAACATTCCTTAATATTTGAAATGTTGAAAACAGGAACACAGGAAACCGTGACATGCTAACATTCAAATGTTTGGTGTAAAACATTTTTTTTTAAAAACCCGAAAATAAAACAAGCAGCAAAAACTGTTTTTAACATTGGTCATAATAAGAAACATTATTAATAATGGAGCACCAATAATAATTGATAATAATTAAGCACCAAATCAGTGTATCAGAGGACTGGAGTATTGATGGCTGAAAATTTAGCTTTGCCATCAAAATAATAAATTAGATGTTAAGATATAATAAATAGAAAACAGCAATCTTAAATTATAATATTTCACAGTATTGTTGTTTTATTGTATTTTGATCGAAGCAGCTTTTGGTAAGCACAAGTTCTTTCAAAAATGCTTAAAAAAATCGTAATTATTCTAAGTTTTTAACTGATGGTTATGTTTTTTATGGTGAATAAATGCACTACAATTATTCATTTTTAATGAAAAATCTCCTGTTTACTTCTAAGTTCGAAATGTTAATAAAGAACTATATTGTTTCATGATAGTTTCGTGTGGAATATGTATGATGAAGGCTGTTTAGTTCACTCTATTCTGGTTTAAATTTCAGGCATGTGGACATCGGTGGAAGAATGTCTACTACTCTAGTAGAGACAATCAGAACAAGCTGCCGCATGGTGTTTGCTTCAGACTCAGCCCAGATTTGAAACATGCCAGTCATATTATCCCCTGCTATAAAGGTATAGATATCATTACTTCTGTACTGGTTAGGTTGGGGTTCACAGGTTTAAACCTAGCATATCCTAAAGCAAACTAATTGTTGTTTAGTGTCAAATGAGCACCGGTGTTCATTTTCTCTTCTTCAGATCATCAAAGGAAGTTTGGTGAAGGTTATGGGTCATGTCAAGCAGGGATATCAAATTTATTCACAGAGGTATAAGGAACTTTTATGGCATTTTGATTGAGCTGACATTGAATTCAATCGATTTGGTAACAATATCTTGTATTTGTAGGACCTGATGGTCATGGGAGCCCCTGGTACCTCATACTGGACCGGATCCGTTCTTGTCTACAACACCACAAGCAACATTTCAGCTGCTTATGTGGATGATGACAGTGAAGTTCTCTATGGCAGCTATTTAGGTGAGTTCTGAAATTGTTAACGTTGTATTCTTTGTAACAAATCCAAGTAAGCATATAGGCAAGGTTATAAGGTATCAGAGACGCAAAGAACTGTAGGCATTTTTATTGTGCTGCCTGCTAAGATACCTCATTTTATTCAAATTCTAAGGCAGCATGTATTTTTCATGGAGAAGACCATTCCAGAATGCATTGCAACAAGATCATTACATAAAAAGAGTCAAAGTACGCACATCCAAATTTTCCAAGATCAAAAGATAAAACAAATCATGCAAAAAGGATCTGCACACTGTTGTTCTCCCTTTATTTAGAAAAGTTAAAAGTGGCAGCAAAAGGTCTTTGACCGAAACGTTGCCGCAACTTTCAACTTTTCTAAATAAAGAGAGAACAACAGTGTGCGGATCCTTTTTGCAAAACAAGATCATTACATCCATAATGGCAGGCGTGTGTATGTGAATTGCTGCCTGTGTAGGTTTTGGAACAGAAATACTGTATGGTCTGTTTTTTTAAGATTTGTGTATTAGGTTATGTTGGTTGATAAGTGCTTTTCCTTTTGGGGTTTTAGAGATACAGTGGTCTAATTTGTTTACTATTAAGCATGTAAAAAGATGAATGTAATCCAGTGATCATCAGCTTCTTAAGACGTGCAGCAGGATACAGACTTTTGCTGTTATCTGGCATAACGTTTTTCTATTTAAACAGGAAACAGACACCGTTGCATAATCTACGAGCATCACATTGTTGCAAAATATGGCTAACGTGTAACTTTGTTTTGATCTCATGGCAACCTATTTATACTTTCTAAACAAACATACATTTCAGCAATGTCTCATTTTAGTCATGGATATTGCATTTTGTACATGTGATTTTGTGGGTTCCTCTCTTAACAGTAAAGTAGTCAGTCAAATCAAATTTATTTGTATAAATTAGATTTTCACTATACACTTGTTTCAAGCAACTAATAATAATAATGTAGCAATGTTAATGTTTATATTTAATATCTTCATGCCCTACAGTCACATTTTGTTAAGGGTTCCTGCTGTCATGGAAGACAAGCAGGGAAATTTAATTTCCAAGCCTGAAAAGTCATGTAGATTAATCAAATAAATAAATAGAAATGTCTATAGTGAATATAAAAGTGTATTTGTATTTCATCAGCAAGAAATTGCTTGTGAAGGCTCTCTATAATGACTATATAATATAAATATAATAAAAATATATTTTTTCCAGTTATCACAAGCATTGTAAAGTCAAAATGAACAATTTTTCAAGCCACAAATGTGATTTAATATCACTGAATCAAGCTACACGAGTAACTTGCCAGGGTTAGTTTAGCATTGATATTTTAGTATCACTGATTAGTATCAAGTCAATTTTATATTTTCCATTTTCATTTTAAATTTAAAGTTTTAGTAATTTTTTGTGTTTTTTTGTCATTTATATTATTTTAAAAAAATATGTCTATACAGTTTTAATTTAAAATGTAGTTTTTTAGTTCATCAAGTTAAACTACATGAAAATAAGAAATGTTGACTTGGCAACTAGCTGAAATAAAATATAAATATTTTTATGTTCAATACAATTTGTATATTTTGTTTTATTTCAGTTAATGTTTATTTTATTTCACATTTTAGCTAACCATAATAACTCTGTAGATTAGGAAGATGTGAAGATTTTTTTACAATTTTTACAGTGTTTTTGTGGACTTTGAATGGGCAGTTGGGACATTTCACCACAACGTATGGTTTTCTTCCCATCAGGTTATGCTGTTAGTGCTGGACACTTTCTAGATCCTCAAAGCACTGAGATAGTGGGTGGTGCTCCCCAGCATGAACAGACTGGTAAAGTAAGGGTTAACACCACCACCACCAACCTCATCTGATTATTAGAACAGACCCAATTTTGAAGTAGTTTAATGTCACAGTTCTCTAGTTTGGTTAGACTGTTTGACACACCCTGTAGGTTTTTATAGCTTAATAGCAATCTTCAGAATACGCTATATTGAATATCAGTAGTTGTGCATGAATGGAATTAGATATGAGACCCTCTTGACATCTATACTCTGTAGGCAGTTGTGAACGGTAAAACGGTTAAACTGAACTCTTCTTCCATCTGTGCGGAAGAGGAAGTAGGTTTTTATTTGCAGATGTGCTGAGTTTGCCGTGTTTATGAGTTTTGTGAGTAACGTTATGGTGTCTGATGATTTTACCAAAGAAACAGAGACTGGAAAAAAACTTATCAGTGAGCTACCATTCATATTTGTGTTGAAACTATACGAAAATGTATTTCATTCACCAGCATATACAATCCATTGTTAGGCTGCTGTGTGTTATAGTTCCCATTTCCCATATTCCTGTGTTTTCTTTTACCCCAGGCCTACATATTCAGGATTGAGGGCAACACTTTGAAAATCCTTGCCAAAACCAAAGGCAAGGAGGTAAGAAATTTCAAGAATTTGAAGTGTTCCTAGGGCATGTTCCTGCTGAATGAACACAGTAGTGATGTTTGCTCCTGTTTACAGCTTGGCTCTTATTATGGAGCTAGTGTATGTGCTGTTGACCTGAATGCAGATGGACTGTCCGATCTGCTGGTTGGGGCTCCTATGTTCAGCTCAGTGAGGGAGGAGGGACGTGTTCATGTCTACATAAACCAGGGAGAGGTGAGACAGTGACATGATATATATTTAATTAAGTTTTGATACGTACCTATGGGTTAATCTCACAAAAAATAGTTTACCCTAAAAATAAAAGCAATAAAATGTTTTGTTTGTTTGTTTGTTTTTAGGACCACCAAAAGTACTTTTAAAATTAATTTTGTGTATACACATACACACATAAAATAATTTTGGACCTAAACATAATCGTGCATAAAAAATAATAAATAAATATTATTTTATTGTTTTATATGTAAATCAGCATCAATTAAAGACATTACATCAAATACTACCAAGATGTAAACATACGTTTCAGTTTAGAGTTTTTAATTATTTTTTCTAAATTTAATTTTATTTTTAAATTATAATGAAGTAAATTATATTTATTTTATAATAAATAAATATATAAATAATTTTAATATACATTATATAATGTTATGTTTATTTAACTGTATATTATTTTATATTATATATTATTTAATTCTTTTTCAAAATAATAGTTTTTTTTTTGTAAATATATACACATTTAGAAAGCTTTTGGGGTGGAATATGACCGGTTTGTGTTCTTGATGGGTTTGATGCAATTCACCCATTTATTCCTAACTATATTGGTAATTTTAGAATGGTACGAGTTCCATTGTAATGCATTTGATGAAATTACATCTGCATATTTAGAACTGTTTTATCTTATTGTGTTTGTTCAGTGTAGAAGTATGTATTCTGGTTTTGATTGTGACCACCAAGGCCATATCAATAGAACAGGTTTCCTTTTCCCATAATGTCAAAAATTAACCACCTACTCCAAAAAGCACTATGCTTTTAACACTTCACATATGACTGCTTGACTATCACCATTTATTGTGTTGTTTTATGATACCTCAAACCATAGTTTGCACATTTTCTGGTCACAGTTGAAGCACAAAAACAATTTGGTCAGCTGTGGTCAATTGTGTATCTGCTTCTAACAATTAACGCCATGCTTCTCTTGAAAACTTCCTCAGTATCACTGTCTCTCTTTCGCAGGCTAAATTGAAAGAGGCAGACTTTGAGTTAGTTGGGAGTGACTCTTACGCAGCACGTTTTGGAGAAACCATCATGAACCTTGGTGATATTGATGATGACGGATATCCAGGTACAGTACTGTATGTCTGCCTGACACATCAGTGTTTGAGTATGGATCCTTTATAAACCACTTCAGTTTTGTACGTTTCTCACGCTGAATTGCTTTATTTGACTAGCCAAGTCTACTACAATTTTACTGTATCATGTTTTGCTGTATTTTGCTGTAAGTGGTACTTGTAAGGGTTTGTTTTTTTCCTCAAGCAAGGTTTGATGGTAAACCTCAATGTTTCACTTCCTCGTTTTGTATCTTCTTTATATTTCAAAGCTTGTATCCTGTCATAGAAAGCCCATCTACACATTAGAGTGGTTTCGTGGCTAGATATTTGTTAATCTCGGAATCAGATTTGAGGATGATCTTGATTATTCTCTGTAGAGCGGTAGGTGTGGTTTACAGACAGAGCATGGTTAGAAAGAACAATCACACATCTACCGTAATGGACCACAGTAATGTTAAAAGAGTGAAACATGCCTGCTCACACGTACAGTACATAAACTTGCACCTTATTGTCACAGTGTCACGTTGTTACTGACTGTGCGTCAGCATAAACGATTTGTTTTTAAACCAAAATTATTATATAAATAATGTTTAATGTCATGACAGCTATCTTCTGAGAAAACATCTATTCTAATATCTATTCTAATAAACATACAAATATCTAGCACACAAAGTATTGGGCATAACAGTCTATCAGTTCTTGTCAGTATCACATGCATTTTATGTATATTTGTAATGATTTCTCTGAAATGAATGCTGTCACTGAGCTTGCATTGCTTTATGGGAATGCGTTTTTATGAATAATATATCATATGTGACCCTGGACCACAAAACCAATCATAAGTAGCACAGGTCAGGTATGTTTGAAGCAATAGCCAACAATACACTGTATGGATCAAAATTATCAATTTTTCTTTTACGCCAAAAATCAATAGGCTATTAAGTAAAGGTCATGTTCCATGAAGATATTTTGTAAATTTCCTACCGTAAATATATCAAAACTGAATTTTTCTTTAGTAATATGCATGGCTAAGAACTTCATTTGGACAACTTTAAAGACAATTTTCTCAATATTTAGATTTTTTTTGCAAGCTCAGATTACAGATATTCAAATAGTTGTACCTGTCCTAACAAACCATACATCAATGGAAACCTTTCAGCTTTCAGATGATGAATAAATCTCAATTTAAAAAAATTGGACCTTATGACTGGTTTTGTGGTCCAGGATCACATATGTATGTTATATAATATATGCAATGCTACTTTAGAATTTGACCATTTGACCAAAATAAGAAAATAATAGAATTTGACCAAAATAATGTACAGTGCCATTCCAAAATTTGGGAATAGTAATTTGTTTTTAAAGAAATTAATATTTGTATTAAGCAAGGATGCATTCAACTGAAAGTAAAGACATTCAAAAGATTTCAAATATGTGCTGTTTTTTATAACTTTCTATTCATCAAAGTATCCTGAAACAAATGTTTTACTATTTCCACAACATTTATAATAGTTTTTCCTCTTAATACTTCTTAAATTCCAAATCAGCATATTAGAATGATACGCTTTGCAACACTCTTAAAATGTTGTCTAATTAGACTGAACACTAGGTTTTGGAACAAAGCTAACGCAACAGTGCTTGTGTTTCAGATGTGGCCATCGGAGCCGCTCAGGAGGACGATCTGCATGGTGCTATATATATCTACAATGGGAGGAAAAGTGGTATTGCACAGAGTTTCTCTCAAGTACGTTCCCCAGCTGCTGTTTATGCTGATATTATGGGCAGGGAAGAATGAAACGGAGGCGGGAAAGGTCAGACCTGAGCAGTCCTCCCCATCCTGTGCAAACTGCCCTATTGTTTTGAGTCTTTCTTCTTCTCTCTTCCACACTGGAGTACTAAGCGTTCAGTCTAATTGCAGTAATTTCCTAAAATCCCTCTCTCTCCATGTGTAGTTTCAAGCAGTGATCAGAACAAATCCAAATCATGAGAATCCAGTTATACAAACGAATGTTTAGGAAGAACTTCATCTAATTATATTAACTTCAGGCCAAAATGATTACATACAGGATGTTTCTAGTGATCAGCAGCAGCTCTTGTGGCCTTGTAACTGTGCTGCGGTATTCCAGTAATTGTAGAGCATGATGCTAGCAATGTCAAAGGTCATGGGTTTGATTCCAATGTTACACAAACTAATTAAATGTAGAACTTAAATGTAAGTCACTCAATAAAGTGTCTGCAAAGTAAAAAAAGCTATAATATGCATTCATCTGGTCATTATTGCAAAATAAACTGTCACTGACCATTCAAAATCAAGTATTCCAGAGAGCATGGGCATTTAAATTTGCCCAAAACAATGTTTACATTTCTCATTTGACAAATTTTTCCCTTTATATTTCTAGTTATGAAGCTCTTCATTATGGATTGCTAAATCAGTTTACCTTCCTCCCGTTTAAGTATTATATTAACATGGGATCTCTTGAAATAGATGTAAGAACGTCCATAAATAAGATCATTTGCATGTCTCTTGGAGTACAGTACAACTCCATTGGCATTTAATATGTTAAATTTTGAATCTAAATATCTTCTGAATGCTGTCTTTGTGCTTTCTTCGATGCAGAGAATAACGGGCTCTTTGTTGGGCGACAACTTCAGGATGTTTGGCCAATCAGTGTCTGGAGGAGTTGATGTGGATAGCAACAATTACCCAGGTAACGCTTTTAGCACAAAAACATGAATAGCATATGTTTCCTCTGGAAACAGGAAGCATCTTCAACCTGCACTACTTTAAAAAGTTTGGGGTCAGCAGTATTTGTTTTTTTAAAGAAATTAATACTTTTATTCAGAATGTATGCATTTTTTTTAAATTGACAGAAAATACATTTATAATCTTACAAAATATTTCTTTTAAATAAATGGTGTTCTTTTGCGATATTTCCTGAAAGAATCCTGAAAAAGTATCATAGTTAAACAGCACTGTATATTGAAATATTAAGCTTTTTTTAACATTAGGCATATTAGACTGATTTCTGAAGGATCATGTGACACTAAAATCTGGAGTAATGGCTGCTGAAAACTCAGCTTTGCATCACAGGAATAAATTACAATTTAAAATATATTAAAAGAGAAAATTGTTATTTTAAATTGTAATAATATTTCACAATATTACTGTGTTTACTGTATTTTTATGTAAGAGACTTCTTTAAAACATTAAGTAAAATCTTACTTTCCCCAATCTTTGATGGGTAGTGTACCTGTTTGGTATTAGCTATTTTTGACATGATGTATCGCGAGTTAGATCTCAGACAAAGTATTAGTGTCTAAGAGAGTGGTGTTACTGCCTCAGTTGTTCAGTTCTGTGCACACTACTTGTATTTAATGTAAATGTGGTCACAATTCACTAGTCAAATGTGCTTTCTCTTTCCGTAAATAACCAAACTCTGCATGCACAAATGAAGAGCAGCCAGCTAGTGTGTGAACATGGCCATATTATAACACCTCTTTAGAGGAAATGACATGGTGCGACATGTTTTCAGATCACCATTTTTGATCAATTATGCTGTGGGTGTCAGCTGTTGATGTACTTTCTGAATATGTATCACAAATCAAAAAGAGACTCAAAATAATTTCTCAGATGTGTCAGAACTTCTTGTTCTTCTTGTCTTTTTGAAGGCAGAAAAATATGCACAGTACCAGAATGGACAAGTACTACATGCTGTTTTGAAAGAAAGTAGTAGTATGTATACTGTGAACAGTATGCAAATCTTCTGTATGAATGTAATACCCCGATTACCTAGCCTACTACTTTTTCTCAATTATGCTATTAGAGCACAGTGTGTGGAATACTGTATCCCACAATACGATGTGCTCAACTTGAGCTTCCATTTCATTATGCAACCAATTTTCTGGCTCGGTATTTGATTTAAAGGGGTCATGAACTGCCTTTTTAATTATTTTGTACTGTTCTCTGAGGTCCACTTATAATGTTATCAAGATTTTTACATAAAAAACATCATAATTTAGAAGTAATTGGTTATTTTCTGTTCTCTTTTGACCCCCCTCATCTGAGCACTCGGTTTGAATAGGCGTGGCGGATTGTAGACTCTGAAGTAAACCCCCACTGCTGTGATTGGCTAACACTTGAGTATGTTTGGCAGCCTACATCCTTCATAGAGGGATGCTGCTGTGATTTAGGTAAAAAACGCATAAATACTCAGTATATATCAAACGATCTGTAATAACAGACAAAGCAATAGTGATCACGTAATAAAAACAGTTACTCACACTTGTGTGGTGCAACATCGGATTGAGTATATTTGGCACAGCGTTGTCTATTAGTTTTAATCTTTCTGAAAATCCCGCGTTGAATTGAGCCTTGTTTGTAAGCGAATCTGTGGTAAAATGACATGAACGAAGGACCAAGTTCTTACTGACACTAGGCGCGTTTCCATTACAGATTTGCGCAAAACTTTGGCGATATTTTATAAATGTCGATAAAAAAGTATTGCGAAATGACGACGTTTCCATTAACCAATGTTATGCGACTAAAACGTAACCTTTTGCCTCTCGCGATAAGTCATGGCAACGGATTTTGGTGGGATTTTTGACTATATTTAGTCAAAGGAGGCTTATGCGTGTATCTTTACAGTAGCAGCACAGAGAGACGCTTCAGAAACGTGCGTCGCGCGGCTGGATTCTGGAATAAACACAAGCATTGTGGCCGCAATCAGCTTCAGTGGCCGTATCAGAGCCACACTGCACCGCAGACGTGTGCAGTGTAAATTGTCTAAGCATTAATGGTGGGGAAAACCCCTTATAACTGGAGAGCAGCCATGTATGATGTGTTTCTTGGAGGTTATAGTACATTGAAGAATGATCATATTACTTTTTACATACGCCATGTGACCTGTAAATGCGAAAAAGCCGTTTCCATTTCATTTTTGCGAATTATTCCTTTTTCGCATTGCCTGAAAAACCACCTCATGCGAGCGTAAAAACTTTTTTGCGATATATAGGCGTTTTTGCGAAATTGACGTGTTTCCATTAGGCATATTTTCAATTCAAAATTTAAATTTGCGCAATTTGAAGGGTAATGGAAACGTGCCTACTGTCTGGAATGTCAATAAAAATAAAGTTCATCCACTCTTCGGAGCAATCTATATTGTTTGATTTTTGCATAGACCTGCGTTTGCACCTCTTGTTATTTACACTATATGTGTGAATCGGTAAGCGGGGCTAAAGACACAGCGATGTAGAAGAAGGCATTGATCTTCTTCTGTGGAGGTGGTGTTTAGCCACACTATTACGTCATAAAGTGGCACATTCCACAGTCTGTCGTTTTGGCAGTCTAGCTTCAATATAAGCTGTTTTTAGACTAACGAGAAAGTTTTGAGTTCTGAAACTTACAGGATGTTTTTATAGTACTGTGACCTCTTCTATGCTAAAAGATCAAGGGAATTTTGATTTCTCAGTTCATGAGCCCTTTAAGTGCCAAAAGACATTAAACATTTAACACAAAATTAAAGATGCAAATTAACCCTATTTATTTATAACTAGTAGCCACTCCCCAAGTTAAATGTAGTATGACAGTTTTTTGGGTTTTTTTTTAGTGACTGAGGCCTTGTTTATAGAAATGTTTAATATTTTAAAGAATATTAGTGCACTTGTGAGTTAGGAATGTGTGAAAGAATAACCAAGTCAGATATGTTTTAAGGGAATTTTATGTTCTCACCCAGATGTTGCAGTGGGAGCTTTCCTGTCAGACTCAGCTGTGGTGTTCAGGTAAAAACAGCAGATGAGTTTTTCACACACATTTGCTTTGGTAACTTTTAAGATTTGGTATTGTCTATAGGAATTTATTCCTGCATAACTGAATGTGAACGCCCATCATTCAATTGTATACATCTTCCACTCCTAAAGTTTACTTAAGCTAATTTTATGTTTTTTAGTTTCCAATAAGACTATAGAACTCTATTTAGCACATTTAAATCTTATCTTCTAAAATCAGCATGGAAAATGCAAAAAGATCTACATATTATGTAGCGTATTCCATAGCGGGCCTAGCTATAATGGAGACTGGGGCTAGTCGTCACATATTTTTTTATCCCAAATGAATATTATTCACAGAGACTGTTTTGTTAAAGTCTTTAAAAGAACAACAACATTAAATTTCAAACACTTTATGAAATGGGGAAAAGTCTCTTCAGCAGGCATGGGATGTTATTGTATGAGATAAGCTGTCATAATGGGAACCTGCAATTAAAAATCTGTATACTAACTAACTATATACTAACTTAATTCATCAACTAAATTTAATCAAAAACTAAAAATTAAACATTTTGGTAACACTTTCCTTCAAGCCTTGTTATAATGTAATAACTGTGGTTACAATTATTCATGAGATAATATAATGCATTATATGGTGCATTACAAGGCATTATTAATGCATTAAAACTACTTTTGTAATGCATTATGCATAAAGGCTTCAAGTAATGTGTTACCAACACTTTAAATTGAAAAGATAAAGTTCTTTTTTTTTTAAATACAATGAAAAAATATACCTATAATTAATCACAATATGTATGACAAATTTTCTGGATAGCCCTAGCCTCCTGTGGTAATTTTTTGACCTGACAACTAACCCAATAACTCTGGTTGTTTCAGGACGCGTCCAGTAGTGAAGGTGGATGCTGTCATGTTGCTGCCTGAGAGCTTGAACCGGTCCATAGCCCAGTGCACTGAAAACGGTCTTCCTGCCGTATGTGTCAAAGTTAAGGTGTGCTTTAGAGTCGGAGGGAAACAGATCCCAGGAAATATAGGTAAGACCGTAATACCCATTGAACATAATCTTAATTTAAAGTGTTTGAAAACACTTTTGACTTAAAATTCCCTCCAAATCAACAGTATTTGTTCAATAAAACCCTACAGGGATACAAGACCATTTTGCAACTTCCTGCTGTGCAATCTGACTTTTTAGATACGATGTGAAGTGACCTCTGATATTTAAAGGCTCCCCACACGTGCTCTCAGAGTTGAGTACACAGCGTTCAAGGATGAACGTTTTGGGCTCGAGCTCATTGTTTGCGAGAGGTTGTGTGTTGGCTGGTCTTATCAGCACATGCTGAAGGCAGTGGCAGTTCGCTGTGTTTCAGACATCTTTCCCAGCTCTTTATCTCGGCCCCACATCCCCTCTTTTGTTGTGGCGGTTAGAGGGCTCAGGGTGTGTGTCAAGGCCTGCCTTCACTGATAGATCGACGCTCCCTGTCCAAATAGTAAACAACAGAGCCGTGCTTGATGACAAATACTCACAATCTTGAAACTGATATGAAGTAGCGACAGCAGAAATGTGCCACCCAGAGATTTTGCTATAGCGTTTATACAACAGTAGATTGATACAGTATATCTGTCAGTTTACAGGACTGCTGCACGTGTTATTTAAAAGTGAGATAATAAAGAGCGGGATGTCCCAAACAAGAGTAGAACGGTTTAGTTTCGTTGTTTACACTCACACAGGAACATCATAACGGCTTTGACTGTAGCTCATCCAATATGAATTCATAATCAAATCTATCAATTTTATATTATTAGTTGTACTGTTTTTGCCCTGATGCCACTTTTTCATTTATTTGTAATGATTAGCCTTCATTAAAGAGAAACAGGTTGTCTTTAACAGGTTGTCTTTGCCTAACTGTAAATTTGTCTCTGAATGCCATATTCTTCCTGTGCAGAGCTGAAGTACAACATAACAGCTGATGTTCACCACAAAGATGGCTTCCCTTCCCGATTTTATTTCAGTGGAAATGGCACATCCAATGTTACAGCGGGCAGAGTGAAGGCCAAGCATGAGCAGCTCACTTGTGCCACCCATCAGGCCTTCATGAAGGTGCGAGACTGTTTATGTTCATTACCTGTGTTGGGGGATGTTACTTTTAACACTGTCACATTATGACTTTAGTCTTAAATTACTGTACATTTTATGACAAAGGCAGATTCATAATTTTGTTTGTTTTAGAAGTTACCCTGACACTGTTTTTTGGATTTAGAAATTTTGTTGTTTAATGTGTTTTTTTTTTATGAACTTTTCATGTTTCCATTTAGCTTTAATTTATTTTTTATTTTAGTTTTAGTCATTTTAGTACTTATTCTGAGTCTTTTCAGCTATATTTTAGTTAACAAGGATGGTTTATACGTTTGGTTGATAATACTTGCATATTGCATGTTCATACAGAATATATAAACAATAAGGATCTTATTAGATAAAGAGTTCTGAAGGTTAAAGTGATTCGAACATGTGCAAGTTGTAGTACATGTTTTCCTCAGTTGATTGTATGTCTTAGATTTAGATTTTTACGGAGCCCCGCACATGACATGCAAGAAAAAATAAATAAATCGTGCGCACGATTTACTAATTCGTTCCCTCGATGTACTAAAAAGTGCAATTGATTACTATTTCGTTCCCTCGATTTACTAATTTGTTCCCTCGATGTACTAAAACGTGCACACGATTACTATTTAATTCCCATGATTTACTAATTTGTTCCCTCGATGTACTAAAACGTGCACACGATTACTATTTCGTTCCCTCAATTTGCTATTTCGTTCCCTCGATTTGCTAAATCGTTCGCTCGATTTGCTAAATCGTGCGCACAATTTACTAATTTGTTCTCTCGATTTATAAATCGTGTGCACAATTTAGCAAATCGAGGGAACGAATTAGTAAATCGTGCCCACAATTTATATATCGAGTGAACGAAATAGTAAATCGTGCACACGATTTAGCCTACAATTTTTTTTCCCTGCATTCCATGTCTGGGGCTCCGTAGATTTTTGTCTTTGATGTCTTTGATTTTTGCTTTGTTATTTGCATCACTGTGGGTCAACATTTTGTTTCTTATAGTTAATTTATAGCATTTATTATGTTGCCGTTCTTTTACCGTTCACTAGTGAGAAACATTTAACTGATATTTGGTCATATAGATTGAGTACAGGAACGAAAATCCCTTTTCATTTCAGTGTATGGATTAAATTCATCTAAAAAGCCAGATGTGCCTTGATGTTTTCTTAGATCGGCCCCTGTTGTGTGTCCTAAACTTAAATACTCTATACGAATGTGCTGACTCAGACTGAAGCCAGTGGACTTCACAGCTGGGATTCACCCACGTCACTCTGCTCTTCATGCTCTAGTTAATCAGCCTCTCTGAGAGGCCCAGGTGGTGTGACTCTCTCTCTAGGTTTACAGCGTGACTCCACGCAGGAGGCCGGGATGATAAAGAGGCTCTTACAGATAGTTTGTTGGAGTCGATAGCAGGTTGTCGCTGCTGGCGAACAAGAGGAAGAGCCAGGCAGGATGGCACGGGGGAGGACGGTACAGAAAGAGACCTAGACAGTTGATAAAGTGCGGATAGATGGCTCTGTGAGTATGAGTGAATGTTCCAGGTGTTTGGTGGGCCCCTCTGGATGCCTCTCCCTCTGTCTCTTCCTGTAATCAGGGCCATCTGATCCAGCTCATGTTTTACACATTAATTAATGGAGGCCTGTGTATAGCTTCGCTGTTATTAATGGCCGCTGATGGAGATGGTGGCCATAAACAAGTGCGGTTATCTGTCAGAAGCAAACCCAAACAAGGAGGCTGCTATATTTGAGGTAGTTTTAGAGCTTAATTAATGAGCAATAAGAGTAACAAATGGAGTAACACAAAGCAGATGTGGCGGACACCTTGTGGTGTGTTTTAGAAAAGTGACGGAGGAGCTTGTCGAGCCCTGTTATATTTTGTCATATTTACTATTTATTATTGAAACAAGAAGTTTGAGATAGGCGTATCGAATGGTGTGTTCATTTTTAAAAATAGCCAGTAGTCTTATGTCAGTTGCTACTTGCTAATATGCAGGGGATTTTGGTGAGCGAGATGTTGTTGAAAATGTTGTAAATGTTTTGGAAAAAGTCTCTTATGCTAACCAAGACTGCATTTTTTTTATCACAAATACAGCAAAAGCAGTAATATTGTGAGATATTATTACAATTTAAAATAAATGTTTTCTATTTTAATATATTTTAAAATATGATTTATTTTATGTATTGGCAAAGCTGAATTTTTAGCATCAGTCACATAATCCTTCAGAAATCATTAATGTTGAAAACCGTTGTGCTGCTTAATAATTTTTGTGGAAACTGCAATAGAGTTTTCCAAGGCTCTTCGATGAATAGAAAGTTCAAAAGAAGCCAGTTTATTTGAAATATAAATCTTTTGTAACTCTTATGTCTTTACTGTCACTTTTGTTCAGTTTAATGCATTGTTGCTAAATAAAACGATTGATTTCTTAATTTTAAAAAAAGCTTACTGACCCCAAACATTTGAACAGTAGTGTATTTCTGTTAGTATAAGATGAATCATCAGTTGAATACTTTGTATAAAGTAAATTGTCCACTTTTACTATCACATGACATATAGATGAGCTTAAAACTTTAGTATAAATGTCTTGGGGTCTGTAAAAGATTGTTATGCTTTGAATACTGAAGCTTTATGCTGTTGATTAACACAGCAAACTATTCAGTCTTGTCCTTCAATTTGTAAAAACAAACATTTAGAATAATTGAATTGCGATGAAAGGCCAGTAAATTATTTTTCTTTTTTAAAAGTTTTAAAAGTGCCAGTTTGATATTGAAGTGAGAGTACCAGGAATAAATTTGACATCTACATTTACATTTTATGCATTTTGCAGGCACTTTTATCCACATTGTAGCTCCTGTAGCTATGGGTTTGACCAAATGTATTCTGTACCTTGAATGCACTGTAAGTTGCTTTTGATAAAATATGTCTGCCAAATGCATACATGGAGATGTACTGTAAGTGAAGTTCCACCTTGAAAAGGAGTCCAACCTCAAAATGGTGGTTTAGACAGCTTTACTGTAGTGTTTATTTATTATACAATTAATTAAAGTGCTTCACATTTCTGGTTTTAAATACCGCAGAACGCATCTTTTCACCTGTTTTACAAACAAAGGAATGAGTTGCATTTAACACCTCTCCACCCAAAACTAAAGGAACCCTTATTAAAGTGCTGTTGTTTTGAGTTGCAAATGTACCAGGCCTGAATTTTTGCACAGCAAACTATTCAGTCTTGTCCTTCAATTTGTAAAAACAAACATTTAGAATAATTGAATTGCGATGAAAGGCCAGTAAATTATTTTTCTTTTTTAAAAGTTTTAAAAGTGCCAGTTTGATATTGAAGTGAGAGTACCAGGAAGAAATTTGACATCTACATTTACATTTTATGCATTTTGCAGGCACTTTTATCCACATTGTAGCTCCTGTAGCTATGGGTTTGACCAAATGTATTCTGTACCTTGAATGCACTGTAAGTTGCTTTTGATAAAATATGTCTGCCAAATGCATACATGGAGATGTACTGTAAGTGAAGTTCCACCTTGAAAAGGAGTCCAACCTCAAAATGGTGGTTTAGACAGCTTTACTGTAGTGTTTATTTATTATACAATTAATTAAAGTGCTTCACATTTCTGGTTTTAAATACCGCAGTGCACTATCTTTTCACCTGTTTTACAAACAAAGGAATGAGTTGCATTTAACACCTCTCCACCCAAAACTAAAGGAACCCTTATTAAAGTGCTGTTGTTTTGAGTTGCAAATGTACCAGGCCTGAATTTTTGAACAGGCAAGCAATATTTTCAGTTCTTGTTTTGAGTGAAATAAACTTTGAGCTGAATGAAGGTGTGAAAGAAACACCCAGTCTTTCTCGTGATCCTATAAAGCCATTGTCACCACCCCTGGTGAACCACAGCAGTTTTCTCATAAAATCATTTTAAAGGTTCCTTGAAATATCTCTTGTCTGTCTGGGTTGTACCCATGAGATTAGACATGCCAGTGACACACTAGATGCGTGTGCGCACATTTGGACGACTGAATTCAGCGACCACATCCTGAGCAAAGGATACAAGTTCTCAGCGTTGACTTTGAGTTTAGCCTTTGCTGCAGAAATTAGCGTCTCTCTGAGGTTGTTGTTGTGGCTGGAGTCCAGCTCATTTACTCTGGCCATGGAAGAGCCTTCCAAAAAGCCCGGTCACACATCTCCCCTGCAGCTAAATAAAGGCCCGAGAGACCCCACAGGACAACTCCCAACCACTGAGCCCCCAATTAGAGACGACCATCAGAGCAAACCTTACCTGCATTAATTATCTGCACTTAGGTTAGGAAAATTAAGATGGGAGGAATACAAAAGTGTAGTCAAACATAAGTTTGGGGTCGGTAAGATTTTTAGATGTTTTTAAACAAAGTCTCTTATGTTCACCAAGGCTGCATTTGTTTGTTCAAAAATACAGTAAAAACAGTAATATTGTGAAATATGACTATAATATAAAATATCTGTTATCTATTTTGTTATATTTTAAAATGTAATTTATTCCTGTAAATCAACGCTGAATTTTCAGCATCATGGCTCCAGTCTTCTGTGTTACATGATCCTTCAGAAATAATATTAATATGCTGGTTAATTATTATCAATGTTGGAAACATTTGTGCTTGGATACCATGATGTACTTTTGTTCTGATTTCTTTGAGAGGAACCCTTATTAAAGTGCTGTTGTTTTGAGTTGCAAATGTACCAGGCCTGAATTTTTGAACAGGCAAGCAATATTTTCAGTTCTTGTTTTGAGTGAAATAAACTTTGAGCTGAATGAAGGTGTGAAAGAAACACCCAGTCTTTCTCGTGATCATATAAAGCCATTGTCACCACCCCTGGTGAACCACAGCAGTTTTCTCATAAAATCATTTTAAAGGTTCCTTGAAATATCTCTTGTCTGTCTGGGTTGTACCCATGAGATTAGAAATGCCAGTGACACACTAGATGCGTGTGCGCACATTTGGACGACTGAATTCAGCGACCACATCCTGAGCAAAGGATACAAGTTCTCAGCGTTGACTTTGAGTTTAGCCTTTGCTGCAGAAATTAGCGTCTCTCTGAGGTTGTTGTTGTGGCTGGGGTCCAGCTCATTTACACTGGCCATGGAAGAGCTTTCCAAAACCCCGGTCACACATCTCTCCTGCAGCTAAATACAGGCCCGAGAGACCCCACAGGACAACTCCCAACCACTGAGCCCCCAATTAGAGACGACCATCAGAGCAAACCTTACCTGCATTAATTATCTGCACTTAGGTTAGGAAAGGGATGGGAGGAATACAAAAGTGTAGTCAAACATAAGTTTGAGGTCGGTAAGATTTTTAGATGTTTTTAAACAGTCTCTTATGTTCACCAAGGCTGCATTTGTTTGTTCAAAAATACAGTAAAAACAGTAATATTGTGAAATATGACTATAATATAAAATATCTGTTATCTATTTTGTTATATTTTAAAATGTAATTTATTCCTGTAAATCAACGCTGAATTTTCAGCATCATGGCTCCAGTCTTCTGTGTTACATGATCCTTCAGAAATAATATTACTATAAAGCCATTGTCACCACCCCTGGTGAACCACAGCAGTTTTCTCATAAAATCATTTTAAAGGTTCCTTGAAATATCTCTTGTCTGTCTGGGTTGTACCCATGAGATTAGACATGCCAGTGACACACTAGATGCGTGTGCGCACATTTGGACGACTGAATTCAGCGACCACATCCTGAGCAAAGGATACAAGTTCTCAGCGTTGACTTTGAGTTTAGCCTTTGCTGCAGAAATTAGCGTCTCTCTGAGGTTGTTGTTGTGGCTGGAGTCCAGCTCATTTACACTGGCCATGGAAGAGCTTTCCAAAACCCCGGTCACACATCTCTCCTGCAGCTAAATACAGGCCCGAGAGACCCCACAGGACAACTCCCAACCACTGAGCCCCCAATTAGAGACGACCATCAGAGCAAACCTTACCTGCATTAATTATCTGCACTTAGGTTAGGAAAGGGATGGGAGGAATACAAAAGTGTAGTCAAACATAAGTTTGAGGTCGGTAAGATTTTTAGATGTTTTTAAACAGTCTCTTATGTTCACCAAGGCTGCATTTGTTTGTTCAAAAATACAGTAAAAACAGTAATATTGTGAAATATGACTATAATATAAAATATCTGTTATCTATTTTGTTATATTTTAAAATGTAATTTATTCCTGTAAATCAACGCTGAATTTTCAGCATCATGGCTCCAGTCTTCTGTGTTACATGATCCTTCAGAAATAATATTAATATGCTGGTTAATTATTATCAATGTTGGAAACATTTGTGCTTGGATACCATGATGTACTTTTGTTCTGATTTCTTTGAGTAGAAAGTTAAAAAGAACAGCATTTATTTTAAAAATAAATATTTTGTAATGCCAAACATTTATTTACTGTATTACTGAATTAAAAGTATTAATTTCCTTCTAAAGATAAATGAATAAATTGTACTGATTCCAGATTTTCAAACAGTACTAGTGTACCAGTAGAAACTAATTGAATCATGTGAAATAACCAAAGCTTGAGCCCTGATCCCAACCAGTTTGATATTGAAACTTGGGGGGTTTTGACCAAATGGCAAATCGTTTGGAAATGATTATTAGAAATAGAAATAATTTGTAACATTATAAATGTCTTTACTGTCACTTTTGACCAATTTAATGTATCCTTGCTGAATAAAAGTATTAATTTCCTAAGGAAAACAAAAAACTCTGAACACCTTAGCAACCATACACTCTTAAAAATAAAGGTGCTTCACGATGCCATAAAATAACCTTTTTCTTGTCTAAATGGTTCCATAAAGAACCTTTAACATCTGAAGAACCTTTCTGTTTCACAAAAGGTCCTTTGTGGCAAAAGAAGGTTCTTCAGATTATAAAAAGCTAAGAAAGAGATGGTTCTTTAAAGAACCTTTGACTGAATGCTTCTTTGTGGAACCAAAAAAAGGAAAACAAAAAACTCTGAACACCTTAGCACCTTTGCACCTTTTACACTCTTAAAAATAAAGGTGCTTCACGATGCCATAAAATAACCTTTTTTTTGTCTAAATGGTTCCATAAAGAACCTTTAACATCTGAAGAACCTTTCTGTTTCACGTGAAGTTCCACCTTGAAAAGGAGTCCAACCTCAAAATGGTGGTTTAGACAGCTTTACTGTAGTGTTTATTTATTATACAATTAATTAAAGTGCTTCACATTTCTGGTTTTAAATACCGCAGTGCACTATCTTTTCACCTGTTTTACAAACAAAGGAATGAGTTGCATTTAACACCTCTCCACCCAAAACTAAAGGAACCCTTATTAAAGTGCTGTTGTTTTGAGTTGCAAATGTACCAGGCCTGAATTTTTGAACAGGCAAGCAATATTTTCAGTTCTTGTTTTGAGTGAAATAAACTTTGAGCTGAATGAAGGTGTGAAAGAAACACCCAGTCTTTCTCGTGATCCTATAAAGCCATTGTCACCACCCCTGGTGAACCACAGCAGTTTTCTCATAAAATCATTTTAAAGGTTCCTTGAAATATCTCTTGTCTGTCTGGGTTGTACCCATGAGATTAGAAATGCCAGTGACACACTAGATGCGTGTGCGCACATTTGGACGACTGAATTCAGCGACCACATCCTGAGCAAAGGATACAAGTTCTCAGCGTTGACTTTGAGTTTAGCCTTTGCTGCAGAAATTAGCGTCTCTCTGAGGTTGTTGTTGTGGCTGGAGTCCAGCTCATTTACACTGGCCATGGAAGAGCTTTCCAAAACCCCGGTCACACATCTCTCCTGCAGCTAAATACAGGCCCGAGAGACCCCACAGGACAACTCCCAACCACTGAGCCCCCAATTAGAGACGACCATCAGAGCAAACCTTACCTGCATTAATTATCTGCACTTAGGTTAGGAAAATTAAGATGGGAGGAATACAAAAGTGTAGTCAAACATAAGTTTGGGGTCGGTAAGATTTTTAGATGTTTTTAAACAAAGTCTCTTATGTTCACCAAGGCTGCATTTGTTTGTTCAAAAATACAGTAAAAACAGTAATATTGTGAAATATGACTATAATATAAAATATCTGTTATCTATTTTGTTATATTTTAAAATGTAATTTATTCCTGTAAATCAACACTGAATTTTCAGCATCATGGCTCCAGTCTTCTGTGTTACATGATCCTTCAGAAATAATATTAATATGCTGGTTAATTATTATCAATGTTGGAAACATTTGTGCTTGGATACCATGATGTACTTTTGTTCTGATTTCTTTGAGTAGAAAGTTAAAAAGAACAGCATTTATTTTAAAAATAAATATTTTGTAATGCCAAACATTTATTTACTGTATTACTGAATTAAAAGTATTAATTTCCTTCTAAAGATAAATGAATAAATTGTACTGATTCCAGATTTTCAAACAGTACTAGTGTACCAGTAGAAACTAATTGAATCATGTGAAATAACCAAAGCTTGAGCCCTGATCCCAACCAGTTTGATATTGAAACTTGGGGGGTTTTGACCAAATGGCAAATCGTTTGGAAATGATTATTAGAAATAGAAATAATTTGTAACATTATAAATGTCTTTACTGTCACTTTTGACCAATTTAATGTATCCTTGCTGAATAAAAGTATTAATTTCCTAAGGAAAACAAAAAACTCTGAACACCTTAGCACCTTTGCACCTTTTACACTCTTAAAAATAAAGGTGCTTCACGATGCCATAAAATAACCTTTTTTTTGTCTAAATGGTTCCATAAAGAACCTTTAACATCTGAAGAACCTTTCTGTTTCACAAAAGGTCCTTTGTGGCAAAAGAAGGTTCTTCAGATTATAAAAAGCTAAGAAAGAGATGGTTCTTTAAAGAACCTTTGACTGAATGCTTCTTTGTGGAACCAAAAATGGTTCTTCTATGGCATCGCTTGAAGAACCTTTTAAGCATCTTTATTTTTAAGAGTGTATCGGAACACCTTGCATTGGTGGTGGTGAAATTTGGATAGACAAACACCAGTAATTTTCTTCAGAATATCTTGTTTATATGTTTTATTTCTCATGTGTGCAGAAAGACATCCGGGATATCTTCTCACCCATCCATTTTGAGGTGAAATATAAACTTGGAGAGCACCGCGTGCTACAGAGAGACTCCGGGGGCTTGCCTTCCCTCAAACCCATTCTACAGCAGAAGGATGAATATGGCAACGTTGTGAAAAACAATGTCTGTTTTTCTTTATTTCTCAATCTTTGTTTTGTTATTGTGGTTAATTTCTGTGGCCACTTTATTAACCCCATTGTAGGTCACAATGTGTCTTGATTTGAAATCTTTCTATGTTTCTGTAGACCATCTTTGCCAGACATTGTTCCTGGGAAAACTGTTCGACCAACCTGCAGGTTTCTGCTAATCTGGTTTTACCACAGTAAGTCATCAACATATATCCTATGCAAACTGGGTGAATCTCTTGGAAATTGCAGAGCAATTTCTGTTTGTTGTTTAATATGATTTAAATGATACAAAAATTACAATTGTACATATCTTAGAAGTCGTTTACGTACTAAATTGAATTTGTGCTGATTTCATAAAAAAATAATTGCATTCAGACATGATGGTTTTCATTACTGTATTTCAGTAAAGCTAATCACATTTTTTGCATTACGGTAATTTTGGAGGAACATGTTTAATTGTCATAAAGAAAAAAAGACATTTATAATGTCACAATACAAAACATCTTAATCCTAAAATAAGCTAAAAAAAATACTCCTCATTTTCTATAAGAAAAAAAAAATCTTTCTTTTGATTGTGGGATAAAATGAGGATATTTACTCAACTGTATTACATGTTGTACACTGTTATACAACAGCTTAAGCTTTAATAATTATAGTTTTCGTGAGTTGTTTTTCTTTTCAAGTGCACGGTGAACAAGTACAGACCTCTCTAAATATTCTAGTTGTGCTGGTGTTGTTTGTGACTAACAGGAGGGCTTTTGAGATTATCTGCTCTCCTCATGAATACACCTATTAAACCAGTATGCATAGTAGCCAAAGCTTTATATCGATGCATTTTATGCATCACATTTCTTGGACTCACCCAATTGAGGCGAAAGCGTGAGTGTGCACATTAGCATTTTGGATCATGTTTGCAGCCGTATGCAAACTAATTTATGGACCCCCCTCACCCATTGGTGATAATACATGATCTGATTATTTATAAGGCCCTTGTGTGTGTGTGTGTGTATGAGAGAAAGAGAGTGTCTTGTCACTCTCCCAGATGCACCTGGTGCCTTTAGATGAGAAACATCAGGCTTGAGCCCTCACTGCACAAGCTACTCAAACACATGCAGGAAAAACACTACCACATTTTCCCATTAAATTCTACAATAATGAGTCTTTCAAATATTCTAAAATAAACATAAACTATAAAATATATATATATATATTTTAAAAACAATGATCATAATTATGTCAGTTTAGTTAATTGATCAAAACAAATATTTTAAATGTGTATATTTTTATTTTAAATTAAAATGTTAAAATGGGATGAAATAAAGAGGAGTTGATTGCAAGGAACTGATTACAGTTGCAGTGACACTGAATTTTTGCTTTCGCACCAGTTACCACAATATATTTAATTTTGATATTAAAGTATTTAATTGTCTTGCACATCATTTGACACAATTATTATTCAATTATAAATCTTTCAAAATGCTAATTTTAAGTTACACATTTTTTTATTACCAAAAATGTATTTTCTTGTGTTTTGTTTTTCTAACTGATATTGTTCTTCCTTCATTTGGCAGCTTTTAAAATGTTGTGTACTATTTTTCAAATATTGAAAAGCTGTAAAAAGATGTGCCAAAAAAGAAAAAGGCATTGAATGGTATTTTATACTGAAGATTTTCTGTGGTTAAAATTATGCTTAAACCATAATAATAATAATAATAGCTATTATTATTATTTGTATTTTTTTCCGAATCTTTTCTTCACTCCGAGTTAAGAATTATACAAACTAAACAATGGATTAAAATGCTTAATTTATAAAATGAATAAAAATGCTTAATTTATGTTTTAACTAACTTGTTTTCCCAACAGGTCCTACAGGAACATGCCATACTTCGCCCTGGGTAATGGAAAAAGCATCATGTTAAACACCACACTGGTCAACATCGGAGATGATGCTTTTCTACCCAAACTTTACCTGAGGTTTCCCAGCAACCTGCATTTCATCAAAGTGCTGGAGGTAATTAAATTTTGGTCGGTTTTGTCTTCGATATCTGACAGCCAGCTTTTAGCTCTATGTATTTCTGATGTACTTCACTTCGATCTTGCCTTTGATGTGCTTCAATATTTGTGATATTATTTCAGGAAGATAAATACATCAGCTGTGAAATCGCAGAGGAGAATAAAGTGGCCATTGGACTGGACTGCAATGTTGGGAATTTATACATCCCCCCTATCTCAAAGGTAAATGTCTTTAGCAATGGAAGATAAATGAGTTTGCTTGTTGGAATATAAACATCTCTTTGCTTTCTTCCAGATCAACATCACCTTTTTATTGGATGTGATGCAGAACAGCAGTGCTGGAAACCTTAGCATTAAGATCAATGCGACGAGGTGAGAGATCTAGAGATCTCAGCCCTAGATCTGAGGAATTCATTACAAAGGATGGTTTACACAAATACAAAGACATCTGAGCCAAATGTAATCGTTTGTGGAGAGCATCTCGCCACTGCTTATGGTTGTAAATTGACATCAGAATGCAAAAGACAAACAAAGGCATTAAACAGCATGCTCAAAGGTTTATGTGCTTTCAGTGTTACTGTTAGAAACAAGAAAAACGTCTCAGGTTACTTATGTAACCATGGTTCCCTAAGTAGGGAACGAGACACTGCGTCCTCTAGGGGTCGCTATGGGGAACCCTAGAGGACGCAGTGTCTCGTTCCCTACTCAGGGAACCATGGTTACATAAGTAACCTGAGACGTTCCCTTTCATGGGAACTTCGAACTGCGTCCTCTAGGGGTCGCTATGGGGAAACCTAGAGGACGCAGTTCGAAGTTCCCATGAAAGGGAACTGTGGATCTAAAGATGGATGCCTACATGGCCTATGTAATGAGTTCCTATAATGAAATCTCAGGGTATATTCGTATATATTAGTATATTACATATACAATGACCCCAAAAAGCATTTGGACACTTAAACTGCACTTAACACGACATTTCATTAGATAGGGTACTATCAAACTAAGTGGCGTCTGCAAATAAATGCTGCTAAAGCTTTCCTCAGAGCTAACTTCACCTTTTTAAGAACCATTGGCTAGTTCATTTTTGTTGCTATTGTATGTTTCCTTAATAGTGAATGTAAACCAATCTAATGTGTGTTTTTCAGCGAGAACTTTGAGAACACAGATCTTCAGCACGACAATGTGGCTGTTCTTACGTTGCCCTTGAGATATGCAGTTGACCTCAATGTTCACGGGTAAGTTGTCTGTTTTGCTAATGAATGTGAATCCGTAGATGTCGGAAGAATAACAGGTCAAATTACAGGACGCTTCTCTTCGTCTCTCCTCTGCAGATTTGTCTCTCCGACTTCATTTCTGATTGGAAAACAAGAGTCTGTGCCGGTCGACTGCTATCCTGAGAAGTTCAATTATACGTACAAGGTATTTTAGCGCTCATCAGACAGACAACAGTGTCATTAAGCACTAATGAATCATTTGACATGATTTGTTTCGTTACAATGTCTATTAACTTGCAGGTGATGAATATAGGTCCTAGTAAAGCTCTTGATGCGAGAGTAAAGATCGGCTTGCCTCTGATGCTGGTGCCATACAAATACCAGCTAATCAGGATCACCGATTTACAGGTGAGATTTACATATGCAATTATGCATTTGGGGTCAGTAAGATTGTTTCGGAATGAATGAAATGAATGCTTTTATTCAGCAAGGATGCCTTAAAATGATCAGATGTAACAGTAAAGACATTTATATTGTTACAAATTAACTTTCTATTCATCAAATAATACTGAATACTGAAATATTAAGCATATTTTCAACATTGATAATAATAATAAATGATTATTGAGAACCAAATCAAGATCATGTGACACTAAAGACGGGAAATTTTAGCTTTGCCATCACAGGAATAAATGACATTTTAAAGTATATTAAAAGAGAAACATATTTTAAATTGTAATACTTCACAATATTACTGTTTTCACTGTATCTTTGATCAATTAAACACAGCCTTGTTGAGCATAAGAGACTTGTTAAAAATAATAATAATGATATAAAAAAAACCTTACCTTACAGTAAATCTTAACTGGTGTACTGTATATTATATACAGTATTTTAAAGGAATAGTTCACCCCAAAATTTAAATAGTCTTTATTTATATTCACTGTCATGTCATTCCATGCACATTTCTTTCACAAAATGAGATGTTAGTCAGAATTTTTGTGCTTCTGCTTTTGAAACAATGAAATTAGAATGAAACTGGATGGCGATTTACAGTATAAGATAAAAAAAATAACAAAAGTATCAGTTAAAAATGAGTCCGCTTTAGTATTTCATGGCATATTTGACATCTTTGAAGCCAAATTGAATTGGTCATTGTATGTCATGTGACAAATCATGACATGTCAAGTTTGAAAAACTCTAAATCTGGAAGATTATTAGTAGACACTGGATTAAATTTCATCTGTTCCTCACACAGAGCCGTTGTTCAACTTAAGAAGGCGTCAGATATAGCACTTTATTATTAATTCAATAATTTATGGTGTTTTATTCTTTCGGAGCTTGGTATTATAAATCACAATCAGACATCAGAAGTTCAGACATTCTGCCAGACATCTCTGGCTTTATTCACAGAAGAAACACAAACTTGTGCTTCTGCTTTTGAAACAATGAAATTAGAATGAAACTGGATGGCGATTTACAGTATAAGATAAAAAAAGAACAAAAGTATCAGTTAAAAATGAGTCCGCTTTAGTATTTCATGGCATATTTGACATCTTTGAAGCCAAATTGAATTGGTCATTGTATGTCATGTGACAAATCATGACATGTCAAGTTTGAAAAACTCTAAATCTGGAAGATTATTAGTAGACACTGGATTAAATTTAATCTGTTCCTCACACAGAGCCGTTGTTCAACTTAAGAAGGCGTCAGATATAGCACTTTATTATTAATTCAATAATTTATGGTGTTTTATTCTTTCGGAGCTTGGTATTATAAATCACAATCAGACATCAGAAGTTCAGACATTCTGCCAGACATCTCTGGCTTTATTCACAGAAGAAACACAAACTATTCCTAACAGTGCCTATAACTTAGCTATGCTATACATCTATTTCTTTACTTAAACTTAAGTTGTTTTTTGTCTTGCAGACAACTCTTGGGCATTGCTTCCAGAGGAACAATTCAGTACAGATTATTGATGACTGTGACATCCCAGAAGCTTCCTTTATTCAAGAACTTGTATTCTTTTTCTCCCCAAAAAGCAAGCGCATCATGGTAAATAATAGTCATAGTATTGAGTTCTGGTGTGTTTAGTGTAAATGCTATGAGAAGGTCTCACACTCTGTTGTTCTGCAGTTCTGTGGTCCTGAAGATAAGACCTGTAGGATGGTGGAGTGTCACTTCGGTGACTTGGAGGTTGGAAAGGAAGTTACCATCACTATGGAAGTGGAGCTCAACCCCAGGGTTCTCCAGATGAGTCCAGTGAGTATTTGTTAGAGATGAGAAGAATAATATGGCCCAATCAACCATTGTTTGACAGATGGATTACCTGAATTGTACAACTAAAACACATGACCTTATACATGTATATTTCCTACAGGGCAGACACGCTGTCATGATGATACGTGGCATGATTGACCTTATTTCACCAGTGAAGGATGCCGACACCATCCTACTTCAGGACGACATTTCTGCTAGAGTAAGTAGTCTGGATCTCTAATGCCAGAAATACATGATGAGATGCTGCATTTACAGCTTTTTGTTAAACTTGAATGTTTGAAATGTTTCAGGTGTCCTTGGAGGCTCTGTACAGCAATAAGCCTGTGATGGCTGTGCAGATTTTTCTAATAGTATCCAGTCTGATCGTTGGACTGATGATTTTAGCACTGCTTGTCCTTGCCCTCTGGAAGGTATGTATCATATGACACTTTCTCAAGTGTGACTTAATGTCATATTCTAATGTAAGACTCTTAGGAAGACTCATAGGAATTAAGAACATAGGAATTGTTCACAAATTTCACTAAAGATAGACCTGAAATATCTGAAGATATTACTTTTCTTTTAGAGATACACCATATCATAGAGGGTTTAACAGCATGCTGGGCTTTACCATGGTAAACGTTTGTGGTAAAGGATGTATAACCCATCAAAGCAGTGCTTTTCTTAAAAAAAAAAAAAAACTATCTTCAATAATGAAAATAAAAAAATACAGTCAAATTTCTAATATGTGACCCTGGACCACAAAACCAGTCATAAGTGTCAACTTTTCGAAATTGAGATTTATACACCTTCTCAAAGCTGCTTGTTGGGATAGGACAATATTTGGTCGAGATACAACTATTTGTAAATCTGGAATCTGAGGGTGCAAAAAAATCAAAATATTGTAAAAAATCGCCTTTAAAGTTGTCCAAATGAAGTTCTTAGCAATGCATATTACTAATCAAAAATTAAGTTTTAATATATTTAAAGTAGGACATTTACAAAATATCTTCATGGAACATGATCTTTACTTAATATCCTAATGATTTTTGGCATAAAAGAAAAATCTATAATTTTGACCCATACAATGTATTTTTGGCTATTGCTACAAATATACCCCAGCGACTTAAGACTGGTTTTGTGGTCCAGGGTAACATATGTGCACATTGATGCATTCTGCTGATGTTTTTCAATGTTTTGTGCCATGAGTGTTGCAATTTTAAGTATCAAGTTTTGTTTTTAAAAACACTTTGAAATCTCTTTAATTCCACTATGCTCCATCTAGCTGTTTTTCAATGCAAGAACGTAGTTAAGAAACTTGTCTGATTGGTTTCTGGTAAACGTGAACCAGTTCTAATCCAGTACGATTACATACAGTTGTTAATTAAGACTGAACAGTCATTCAGTCAATCTAGCAATTAGTACCCTACTAAGCAAATAAATCAGCAAAGAGTAAAAAATCGAACTTGTTGGGTTTGAAATTGAGACATACTTTTGCTCATTGACAATCATGCAATCTCTTGCTTTTATTAGCTTGGATTCTTTGAGCGGAAGTTGAAGGAGGAGAAGTTTGACCAGGACAGTTGGGACTATGTACCTAAGAAAGAGAGTGTGTCATAATATGGGATTTACACCACAAACAAAACCAATCAGAATGGAAGGGACAAGCCATGAAGGACTACTGCTCTGCTGTCACCAAGAGCTGGACTAATGACCGTAATGGCTGAGAACATTCATCACAAAGCGATGAAGAGTACAAAGACTGTCAAAAGAATCAGCATTTTCTGTCAGCAGGATGAAGCCAATGCACTTTAGAGAATGGAACATACTACATGAGCTCAATGAATGTCTAGCTGTTTTTCAATGCAAGGATGTTGTTAAGAAACTTGTCTGATTGGTTTCTGGTAAACGTGAACCAGTTCTAATCCAGTACGATTACATACGGTTGTTAATTAAGACTGAACAGTCATTCAGTCAATCTAGCAATTAGTACCCTACTAAGCAAATAAATCAGCAAAGAGTAAAAAATCGAACTTGTTGGGTTTGAAATTGAAACATACTTTTGCTCATTGACAGTCATGCAATCTCTTGCTTTTATTAGCTTGGATTCTTTGAGCGGAAGTTGAAGGAGGAGAAGTTTGACCAGTTACATTATAAAATTGAATTCCATGCCAATTAAACAAAATTCCCCCTAAATTCAGATTTTTGAAAACCCTATTATTAACCCTTTCTATAAGATTTTTTTTGTTAGATTTTTATTATTGTATTGCATTTTTTGCTTTTTCATATATATAAATAACGCGATTAAAGCAGTTAATGCACTGGCCCCGCCCCCAAACCTGTACTTTATATTTCATATGGTTGACACAAATATGATGCAGGGCAACAACTCCACATATGCAGTTATGCCCTAAAATTCAAGATATTGGTGCAAAATGCCCCTGTATGAGTTTTTGTCTCATATTTATATATCATAAGATAAGCGATATCACACCAGCAGCGAGAGCAAAATCAGACGAGTTCTGATTTTGTCCCGAATATCACAAGTTTAAATGTGATTTTATACAACAGTTCAGTAAATAAGAAGTTAATATTGTGTTATATTTTAAACACAATATTATCTGTTTTTGCTCAATTTTGCAGAGAACATGTTACCTTTAAAGACATAGCAGAACTGTTGCGCCTCCGAGCAACACAGCGGTGTTTAGTTTCTGAATGAATCCGCGTTTTGAACGAATTGTGTAAACCAATGATTCAAAGCCCCATTCATAAAGAGAGCCATTTACCTCATTCCTGAATGAATCAGCTGTTCAAATGAATGAATGACTCATTAGACATTTAGCGCCACCTGCTGGCAGATTTAGTTTCTTATTTAGAGTTTCATTTCATAAAAAAAAAAAAATTATAAAAATAAAAACATTAAAGGGATAGTTCACCCAAAAAACTCACCCTCATGTCGTTTCAAACCTTTCTTTTGTGGAACATAAAAGAAGGTATTTTGTTGGTAACAAAGCTGTTTTGGTTATCAATGACTTTCATTGTATGAACAAAAAATACTGAGATGTTTCTCAAATTATTTTCTTTTATGTTCATAGTTTATGTTAGGCCGTTGTAGCCTTAATGTTTATGTGTAATAACTTATATGCTGAATTAAATAAAATATTTCTTTCTAAAGCTACAATTTGTAATGTCTACTTGATACTTTCTCATTTAAAACAAAAATAGCTTTAAATAATCTTTTGTAGGTATTTTCACAGTCAAATGTATTTTGTGATTAATTAAATTAATTAATCGAAACATCATGTAATTAATTAGATAAAAAATTTTAATCGACTGACAACCCTAATATATATATATATATATATATATATATATATATATATATATATATATATATATAATAGTTAAAACATGAGAAAAAAGTATCTTTCTCTACATAATATACAGCATATGTTTAAGCATTAAGCACATTTTCTCTTTTAATTCCACTTTCCAATTACCATAATATATTAAGTTGAAAGTAAATTATGTTCTATATTTTAGTTTTTACCCTTTTTGACTTTAATTCTCAATGCTGATACACATGAATTTAATAGAATGAATTTTAATTCATGTTTAAATTGTTTAAAAAATACTACCAGTATATATACATATTTTCAAATTTAAATAATATATAAAAAAAATAAAAATAAATCACACTGAAATAAGAATTTTTGTTAGGTTTTTTTGCAACAAGTTTTAAAAATAGCCTTCATTTGAATACATTTCTTGAGGCATGAGACTTTTTTTCTTTTTGAGATTCAACCACAGTTCAAATAAACTTGACTTTCTACATGTAAATGACTAAAGCTACAATTTGTAATGTCTACTTGATACTTTCTCATTTAAAACAAAAATAGCTTTAAATAATCTTTTGTAGGTATTTTCACAGTCAAATGTATTTTGTGATTAATTAAATTAATTAATCGAAACATCATGTAATTAATTAGATAAAAAATTTTATTTTTTTGCAACAAGTTTTAAAAATAGCCTTCATTTGAATACATTTCTTGAGGCATGAGACTTTTTTTCTTTTTGAGATTCAACCACAGTTCAAATAAACTTGACTTTCTACATGTAAATGAGGTGAACACACTCAACACAAGCTCTTTTAAAATGGGCAATAAAGGTCCATTAGTACAGCACAGAAACCCTGAAATTGGCACAACTTTACTCTGCGGCACAATGACATCTCACGCGAGAGTCAAGAGCAGTACCTCAATGCCGCAACCTACACAGATTATTTATAGAATGTGGGTTAACAAACAGCACTAGATTGGATTGCTTAAGAAAAAAGAAGAGACAGGCTCTGAAATGGGCTAATCTGTATTAGCCTGAAAAGTGTTTTGTGGGAAGCTGACAATCAGCGACTAATTTGACTTGACAGTATGCTAATTCTGCTTAAGCTGGGGAGGTTGTTAACTCCATTTGCGTGGGCTGGATTGCCTGCGTGTCTGGCTGATGTGAGTTCAGTAAGTTCCCTCAGTAGGCATGTGAGCTCACCTGGTTGTTTGTGCTGCTGTATCTCTTCAAGTGCTTGATGAACTCTGACCTGGAGGTGTTTCCAACAGCTATCAGTGCCATACTGCCATTGCTTAACCTGCGGTAGACAGAAAAGGTTATTTGTGTTTATTGTGCTTAGGTGGTACATTTGTTAATAAAATCTTCTGTGCCTGTCGTGTATGGAGAGTGTGTGGCAAGCATTATGACCAGAAAGCTCACCAGTTCAACATTATAATAAGCCCACACTCTTTTCATATGGAAATGAGAATTGTTGATTTAATAAAACCAGTTTCTCTTCTGTTTTACCACAGGTCTATAAATAGGTGGAACTCACACTTGTACTGTTCCATATCTACACGTCAGAGGAAAATGTAAATGGGAGGTATAAACAGGTCCTGATAGAATCTATTATACTATATATGTAGTTAATTCAATTGGTTTGACCAGTGTTGTATATATGTTGCATATATGTTGTATATATGTATACATATGTATAATGTATACACACACACACACACACATGTATGTATACATACGTGTGTGTGTGTATATATATATATATATATATATATATATATATATATATATATATATATTATATATATATATACAGTGGTTCTGTTATCTATAGCTATATGGAAGATATTTTGGAACTTGAAGTGAAAAAGTATACAATTTTGAGAGTCCAAACAAAATTATGACTTGTAAATATGAACCATGTGGAGGTTTTTTTCATGAAAATGTTTTTTGATAAAGAAATTCTGTTCACACATTTATTAACACTAGCACAGCGATCAATATTTTTGTCTCGTTTGCTTGAGTTGTAAAAGTTGGCAAAATATTAAGACTTGTTTATATTTAAGTCATGTGTTATGTATTTTTTCAGATTCGATTTTTCCATTTTTTTTTCTTGTTTTCTGCACACGACTCACTAAATTGTCAGATTTCCGCTTAAAACAAGAAAAAAACAATTTGCGAATGAGGTCAGAATAATTCAAGATATATTTCCAGTAAGCACGTCTTCATATTTTATGCAATGTCCTTCAAATAAATGTATATTGTTGAAAGGTCATTAAGATTTTTTACTGGAAAACAAGACAATATCAAATAAAGAAATGATTTCTTGTAGGGCGAACTCTGTGACCGCATTAACTCCGTCCCCCCCTAAAGATGCTGCTTACGAGAAGCTGAGCTTAACTTGTGTCGCTCTGTAAAGGCAGGAAGGAGAGGGGGTTGTTGAGCACTCGTGGACAGGTGCTCGGTCATTAAGTCTACCCGGCCACTCCCTTTAATCAGAGTAATTATGTGCTGATTAGTCCAGTTAGGTGGCTTTGACCTTACGAGTCTGATCCAACCACTGATTCCAATCTTCAGGATTACGTTGGCCTACTCTAGCCGGTTTCACGCACCAAACACCCACGACACGGGCCAAAAAACAGTCAGGAGACTCCGTTGGCCTTGCATGTTGCTGACACACTGACCTGGTCTCAAGGTTTTACAGTCTACACTCACATCAGCTTACTTGCTTTTAAGGCATACAGTCTGAAGGATTGAGGGCAGTGCTTAATTTGTACATTATGAGGTTCCAGAACAAGAACCAAGACCGATCATTGGAACATAAATATAGTAGTCAACATTTAAGCTGGATCAAAACCTTTCATCAAAGTTGTCCTAAAACCAAAACAATACCCGTTCTTGTCTAAGGACAACTTTGATTAACTTTTTTGATCCACTTCAAATGTTGACTACTGTACATAAACAGTGTTTTAAACAGAATCGACAGGGGAAAAACTACATCGTTCCTACTCTATTGACATTTAACAAAGCTTTCGGGCACTTGCCATGTAGACAATTTCACTGAACATAGGACTGATCTGGTTTTGTTCAGTTGCAATGGTCGCTTGTAGTGTAGATTCAGTAGAACAGATGCATTGATATAGTGCTATATCATTGGTGGTGAGTTTCCAAATGATTTTACTATGGCAAATTAATGTATAAGTCAGATTGTTTTGCTAATAAGGAAGATATGAGATGGACTCTTAACAGCTTGAGTTTGTGCATGCAAATGTGCCATAGGCTACTACATCACTTCCTGTTGTTTTCCTTTTTTACAAGGAGTTTTAAGTTATTAATGAAACATATGTGCAGGTCATTGCATTTCTTTCAGAGGCATATTAGTAGATGTAGATTTAATTGTGTAGGTGACAGATTTTTTTTTTTTAAACAAAAAACAGGCCAAAGTCAGTAAGATTTTTGTTTTAAAAACTGATGACTTAACTGATCAAAAGTAACAGAAAATAATTATATTTTTGCAATACATTTCTACTAAAATCTTTCTATTCATCAAAGAATCCTGAAAAAGGAATTAAGCAGCATAACTGTTTTCAACATTGATAAAGATCGAAAATGTTTATTGAGCATCAAAGCAGTATTAGAATGATTTCTGAAGAATCATGTGACACTGAAGACTGCTGAAAATTCAGCTTTGCATCACTGGAATAAATTACACTGTAAAATATATTCAAATAGAGAACGTGTTTTAAATTACAAAAATATATACTTTAATTGACTGTGTTACTGTAAATCAAATAAATGCAGCCTCTGTGAGTATAAAAACCTTAGAAGAATATTGTCATGATCACTGCAAAAAAGTTTTCCCATGAAGGGATTGAGGTGGTGTGGAGGAAGTTCTGACCTGGTGGTTGGGGCCAGGCCCCTGGGGGCCATGGAGCACAGGCAGGGAATAGCCATGATGCTGATATTCAGGTACAGGCCTTGTCTGGTCTGCCAGGATCCATCCTCACCTATCAAAGAATGGAGAGAGAGTTTTTCATGTGTATATAATACTCTTAAGTGCACTTGAATGTTTTTAGTGTGAAAACTTTCATAGAAATAGGAAAGAATGGTAGAATGGCAGCTAGCATGGAAGCGGGGTCCAGCGGCCATCTGGATGATTTTTCTAAATGGTCAGTTATGATGGTGCTTAATTTAAAAAAGAAATATATGATATAATGTAATATAATATAATTAACATACTGTATATATTATATTATTATTTAATTGCAAGGCATTATCATCCAGACCACTGCTGAACTAAGATGTAAAAGCATTTTTGTCACATGGTACATGTTACTTTTCTCAGCGCTGCTAGATATGGACCATATAGAAGCGATCACAGTCATTTGTATGTATCATAACAGGCTATTTTATTAAATAATTTTCAGATTTGTATTGTGTATAAATCTCCAGTCTCCAAAAAAACTATCCTAAAATTTAAATGCAGCTCATTGGAGAATTCAGCTTTTAATTCGGCCGGTAAACACCCCCTTTGTTTCTCATAGGAGGCACTTATTAGCCAAGAGCATTTGCTGCCCAATGAAGCAGATATCTAGTGGTGCAATATCTTCAGAGTATCTTCTAATTTAGCTGTACTCACAAATGTCTCCTCCATCTCCATTTCGCTCAGCTCTGTGTAAAAGAAAGAGATGTTTTTAGCGCACAACCATTATCTGCATTTGAGTAATAATGGAGTTGCATGGGCTCCTCACAGTGTGGGGCATCCCGCCTTATTAGCATTAGCTGGGTGACCTTCAGCATCTCCAGCATTTTGATTTCTTTCCAATGGCCAATTAAGCAGGGGGTGGTTTATTTAAAATAGCATTCAAATAATTACGCTCAAAGTTGGATGGGGATGAGGGGCGAGAAAACCTTTAAAAATGTGCTTTAACACACTTTGTCTGATCCTCGGCTCCTCTGCTGGTTATAAAGGACAGTTCGCAGTCTTCAGGTCTTCACAGGCACCGTCGGTCGATCGGGGAGGGACACGAGGAGAGAGAACAAACACGTTAGATGGAGTGTTATGATAAGAAGAGGGTGCTTTCTAAGAGACGCTGCCCATGTGTGCTGTGCCAGGCTGCTCTGACACTAATCCCAGATTTGATAGAGCACCAGCCAGTCCCTTGGAGCCCACCAGATGAGAGACAGCTACAGCTGACAACACAACTGAGAAAGAAAGAGCGCTTACTTGAGGTTTGCCAGTGTTTTAATGAGAGCGAACTCGCGGCGCTGGCTGGGTGGCATCCAGCGGTGTCTCTCTGCCAGTGCGAGCGTCCGCCCACCGAAACCAAACATGGCAGAGAAGCCGAACCTCAGCAGGCGACCCATAGAGCTAAAGCTGCACACGTCCACGGGCTGATGATGACCTAGAACAAGCCACGTAATGCAGTCAGTACACTGAGGTACCAAGGCACTGCCCTAAAAAAACTAGGAACAATGAACACTAGAGCCACAGGAGGGCTACACACAAACCCATTACAAATGAAGATGAAGAAGTTCTGTTACAAACGACCAAATTCGAAAGCAGTATGGCATCTCATAAAGCATCGCAATGAAAAAATATGGTTAGAGATTGGGTGATAATTTTAAATACATTGGATTCCATACCAAAAAGTATACAAATAAAACAGTTGACCATTCTACCCAAGATTTGACAGTTTTACCCCAATATATGCTCCAATGATATTCTCAGTCGAGTGTCCTGTGCACTTCATGAGAGGAGCGCTACTTTGCTTATAAATGAAATGGGTGACTTATGAGGAGTCATTTAAGATGCTGCCTTAAAAGGTAGCTACCTATGTGGGTAGTAGACAGTGAGGCTTTGAAACAGAGCCATTGAGAGCATGATAATAACCAATGCAAACATATATAAGGTAAGATTTTTGAAAGACATCTTTTCTGCTCACCAAGGCTGCATCAAAAATACAGTAAAAATATTGTAATATTGTGAAATATTATTACAATTTAAAACAACTGTTTTGTATTTTAAATATATTTTAAAATGTAATTTATTTCTGTGAGGCAAAGACGAATTTTCAGCATCCATTACTACAGTCTTTAGAGTCATATGATCCTTCAGAAATCATTCTAATACTGTATGCTGATTTGGCACTGAAGAAGCATTTCTTATTATTATCGATGTTGAAAACAGTTGTGCTGCTTAATATTTTTGTGGAAACCCTGATACATTTTTTGTTAGACTTTGATGAGAAAATAACAGCATTTACTTGAAAAAAACAAAAAACAAATTTCTGTCACTTTTGATTAATTTATTGTGTCCTTGCTGAATAGAACTATTATTTCTTTCAAAAGAAAAAAGACAAACCTTTGACCAAACTTTTGAACGGTAGTGTACAATCAATAAGTATATTTTATGCACATGTATGTATATGTACATATTTAAGTAGATGTAAACGTGCATCCTATAATCAGCTAATTTAATTCTAGTCCATTAGAAACAATAGAGTCATCTATCAAGTGTCAATGTGACATCTCTTGAGTTAATTCACTGCATATGTCGAAGTGAATGACTGGATCTGGTGGTCCATTGGTTGAGTCCAGTCCCCGTAGCCCGGCACATTCCTGACCTCCTTCTGTCTCCCCATGCATACGCTCTCCCCACTCATGAATTATTCATCGGATCCTTCCAAATCCCGCCAGTTGGCCTTATTCACATGCGTAAATATTGCTTAATTAGAAATGAACAAGCCCTATATTGGCCCTCCTAAATGGGCATTACTCTCTCATTCGTGTCAGGTATCTTATGTGCAGTTGATGTTTCTCTTTTGCCTCGCAGCGACAAAAGCCAGACATTTTGTGTAGTACAGAAAGGGGAAAACGTGGTTTTCATCCAGTTCGCTTCACATAAGACACCTAATGCCTGCATGTCGGAATGTCTTCTTAGGAAAAGCTGTCTTTTGTTGAGCGAGTGCCTACACTTAGCTCAGCGGTTCGTACCGAGAGCCACAATGTTTTGATGGAGCAATTAATCACGGCGGTACAAGGATGTTCCTGCTGAGATGGCGAGCGTACCGCGGTGCACAGAGAAGGTGCCAATCTCAGCTAACAAAAGAAATTCAGCACTTGTTCTTAAAACTCACACCTCCCTTTAGTCAAAAGCTAGCCTATGAGTTACAATACCATATGGCTCAATTCTTAGGACTTAATGATGAGACGCATTCTCGCACACGTGGAGGTGAGATTGCGGTTAATCATCCGAGTCTGTAGCCAAGCGAGGACAGAAATGGGCCGGAGAGTTTTAGGCAGCACCAGTTCTCAGGGTTTGTCATCTAATTTTGTCACACAATCCAGTTTTGCGCCTTTAAAGGGTTCACCCAAACATTTTGTTACAAACCTGCGTGAAACACACAAAAAACATGAATGTCATAACTGTTTTTGTTCATACAATGAAAGCCGGTGGGGACCAAACAACATAGAGCTCTATAAACACAGACATTTTTTAATATACACAGACATTCTTCAATATATTTGTGTTCCACAGAAGAAATAAAGTCAAATATTTGGAGCAAAATTACGGTGAATTACGACAGAATATTCGCTTTTTTTGAGTTAACTGTCCCTTTAAATTTCAGTCTTTTTTCACATCTATCATTTGACTTCAGAATATAGTGCATGAGTCATATGGAATAATTTTATGGTATTTTTTGTGCATTTTTGAAGTCTAATTGTTGAAAAAGTGAAAATTCCTTAAAAATTCTCATTTTGTCTTGTACAGAGGTAAATACCAAAATACAGTTACAAAAAGCTATCTTTACACAAAGCAATCATATGATTTTAGATATCTTATAAGTCTTAGAATATAGTTCATGAGTCATATTAATTGTCATTGTATTAAAAAGAACTATGTAAAGATTCCCTAAAAATCTCCATTTGTCTTCTACAGATGTAAATATGGATATATCATTCTGGAATGACATAAGGGTGAGTAAATAATAACAGAATTTTCATTTTTGGGTGAACTATCCCTTTAAATTTCAATCTGTCTTCACACAAAGTTAGAGTATGACTTCAAATGACTCAGAATATATAGTGCATGTGTCACTTGGACCACTTTTATGAGGCTTTTTACATTGTTTTTGTACATATTGAACCCTGATTGTCATTATATGGAAAAGACCTGTGAAAATTCACTAAAAATTCTTCTTTTGTCTTCTACAGAAGAAAATAACTGCATACAGCATTCTGTAATGACATGAGAGTGAGTAATTGATAGGGTTTTCATTTTTGGGTGAACCGTCCCTTTAAATTTCAGCCTGTTCTTCTCCCAAAGCTTTAGAAGACTTAGAATATAGTGCATGAGTCATTTGGACTACCTTTATGTTGCTTTTTATGCTGTTTTGGTATGTTTTGAAGTCTGATTGTCATTGTATGGAAAATAACTATATGAAGGTTATCTAAAATGCTCCTTTTGTCTTCTAAAGAAGTGTTCTGGAATAACATGAGGGTACTGTAAGTAAATAATGACAGGATTTTAATTTTTGGGTGAACTATTCCTTTAACGCAACAAGGAACTTCATATGAAGCCTGTGATTGGAAAACAAAATATCACCAGATAATCATTTCTCAATAATCCACAAAGAACAACGAAACAGTGACAACTAAAAAAACTCATTAACTTGTGCACACAACTGATTCTGTAATTCTATTGTGCGGTTCTGATTGTGTTCATCCCAGTCGTAATTCAGCTGTAAAGCAAAATTTTTGCCAGTACATGTTCTTTTTCTTTTTTTGGAGGATGCGAGCTTAGCTTGTGCATGTAATCCCCTGACACAAGCCAAATCCGCTTGTCTGTTAAGCTAAGCCCAGGAGAGCTTGCACAGTCGACACAATGGCCCAGACATATTGGTGCTAACTTCAAAAACGCCTCACAGAAAGACAGACAGACAGGGACACGCAGCACTAAAGCCAAAGAGAACACTGCCAGCCAGAAGTAACACTTCCAACGATGGCCCACAGCAACGTCAAAGAAACTCTGTGTTTGTGGCGGGACCGTACGGGTGATTGACGACAGACGTATCTCCACCTCTCCCGGGACCGTCTCTCGTTCCATGGGACCTGTTAACCATGATCTCCAAAGCTGGAGAGGCAGAGCCCATGCGGGGGGTTTGTCTTCTCTCGGCCCCCATAACAACAGTCTGTGCACTCTAATTAAACAACCGATTACAGAGAGCCACCGCATGCGCCACCATTATGATACACCAAAAAGAGGGAGAGAGACTTCCAATGGGTGGAAATGAAACCGTTGCCCCTACACACATAACTCAGTGGAATTGAAAAGTAAATACGAATCCCATTTACATATTATTATCATGTATATTTGTGCTCCATTAAGTCCCATGGTTCCTCGAGGCCTTACTGTTAGCGTCCAGGCTAGAGAATGACTAGAAGCTCATGCATGAAGGAGAGAAAGAAACTCAAAATTAAAAAAACATACCCATGATGATGTGCAAGGTTGCAGTCACAGCACGTCTTATTCCATGCACGGAGCAGGCCACCACATCAGTAGAACCTATAGAGGGATAATTAAACACATTTTAACACTTTTTAATAGTTTATAGCGATTAAGCCCCGAAATACACTAAAAGAACCAAAAACATAGTTCATACGACAATATTACTTAAAGGGATAGTCCCCATTGACTTGCATAGTGTTTTTTGGGGTTTTTTGGAGCTTGAGTCGTGGTAAGAAAATAACTTGAGCTAAGATTCATCAGTATTTCTCTTGTGTGCCACAGACACAGCATTCAGATTTGGATTTGCTTTTTAGGTAAACTGTTCCTTTAAGTGGACTTGTGCATTTCATAAACAAGCAAGCTTTCTATTTGGATAAATTCTGTTCTCCGCACAGGTGATTTTGTGATAAAGCTTTTTCTCGTTAGACACACACTGATGCTGATGCTATGAGACCATCTGAATGCTGTGGCATATGGTCCCATGATGTTTGCTATAGTGTGTATCCCTGCACAGACACTGTTTACTCTCAGTGAGTGATGAGATTCCATTAAGAATGGCTACAGAAACGTGAAAAAATTTAGCTTTGCTTTATTATAGTAGACTATCTCCTCTGCATATCAATGTTCTCCAGCACCTGCTACAGGGGACAGAATGGGAACCTGTCCATTCAATTTCTGTTCGACCAATCACGCCTCACTTAAAGTCCTCAATAATCTATGGCCTTTATATTCTCTAATTGCAGTTTTCTTTGTTTAGCATGTTTTCCTTTCAGAGCATAACAATATTAAAAGATGAATTTCAGCTGATTTTTCAGTTATTTTTATTCAATTGATACACTATGCACTAAAGCCATGTACTTTAGGAAAGTGCATACTTATGAGTCTGTAGTGATGCTGTTGTGACGTACTGCAAAGAAAAAAAAACTTGTTCACTTGTCCAAAAACGTCATAGCACAAGAAGTTATGGGCATTATTAGGCAATTATATTATATTATATTATATTATATTATATTATATTATAATGATTTATATTATATTATATTATATTATATTATATTATAATGATCCTAAAAATGCAACTATTTTTGAAGATATTTTTCCTTAAATTCTGAATTCAGTATATAAATATGACAGATGTTTTATTAATGTAATGTAATGTATGCTGTCTTTGTGTCCAAACAGTCAAGAATTGTATTACAGTGTATATTAATATGAAAATATTGTATCCATTATAATCATAATATTGTACACAAGACTTGATTTTTCAATTTCACATTGTTGTTTCTGAAAATGCAACATAAAATGCACTACATTCCAAGTCTACTGAATGTGATATGAGACTTTGTGCAATTATCAGTGAAAAATGAAAAATTTTGGTCTGTTTGTCACACAGAGTTATCATATGTCTCTGGACAGGTGATTTTGAGATAAAGCTTTCTCTTTAGACACAAGCTGATGCTACGAGATCATTTGAATACTGTGCCACATATTTGTTTTTAAGGTAAAATATAACCTGAACAGGAGATAAAAGTCTTAAGATTCACCCATTCCGAAATATCAGACACGTTTGCAATATTATTGTCAATGTCCTGTGATTTGGGACACACTAAATCTCGTCTGGCACACTGTTTAGACTAGTATGCGAGTTGGGACGCAGCATTGATTTAAAAACAGCAGCAGCTTCGCCCATCTAATGAGTGAGGTAAAGTTAATCATTACAGGATGAGGACTTTGTTAAAGGGCATTCATTTAAGTTAATATCGCCTTGTGCTAATTAAGGCGGTTCACCTTGCTGGCAGCTTGCGAAGGGAGAACAGGTGTGTGTATTTGTACTGATTACTACCAGAGACAAACAGCAGAGAGAGAGGCTTGTCCTTGTCGGGTGAGTAGGCATTTCCTTTCATGCAGTTATCTGGCCAGTGTGTTTGCTCAGATCAACAGGGTATGAAAGCAAATGTCTGTAAATGAGAACAGGACGGAGGTGTTGGATGAAACCGTTCCCTCCCTTTCTGCCGATAGAGACGGCCAGGCCTACAGTGCTGGACACACACTCACACTCCAACTGAATTTGGCTGCAAGTACATGTGCCTCTTCCCACCTACCAGGTCACTGGAAATGTTGCCCTCCCTCACAAACACATCCATGATGCTTCCTGGCCTCTCTGGGAGTTTCCATATGTTGTGATGATTTCAACACAAAAGCCCAGCTCTGAGCCTCGACTCGGTAAAGGTAACGCCGTCTGTCTGACTGACTTCCAAAACAGTGAGCTGCTGTACTTTTAGTCATTTTGTTCACATGAGTATTCAGTAGATTAATCAGATGAGTACATCCTGTATGCGACTTGTTTCACGAGTCGTGACTTTTTTTTTTTCTGAAGCGTTATGTACGTTTATTATTATATGTCCCATTAAAATGAAAACAAAAGGCAAAACATAAGACTTTTTGCCAAAATCAATAAAACACTCAGAAAATTAGTATCTCTGAGCTTTCTGCAGAATAGATATTTGCCCCATATTAAATTAATACACTTTTGGAGCATTTAATGTTTTTGTGTTTAGTAGTAATTGATAAGGCAGCGGCTATTTGCACGAAGTGTAAATAATGATAGATGCTATTTACACTAAGTGAAAATAGCATATTTTCTTAACGATAGATGCTTTTTACACAGTGCAAATAGCAGCATTTTTTAGTGATATGCTATTTACACTAAGTGCAAATAGCTATAGATTCTATTTACACTATGCTAAAATAGCAGGATTTTCTGCTATTTATACTACTTATTGCAAATAGTGGCAATTATCTGCACCTCGGTATTGTAGTACATTTATTATTAAATGCATGCCACCTTACTGGGACAATAAAGCCCTCCCTACACCTACCCGATACTTTATTTTCTACTTTTTGATTATTTCCTTCATTTTCATTGAAAATAAATGCTTTTCTGATGTGATTTGAAATTTGAAAAGGAAGAAAATATTCGGCAAAAGGCGGATTCGAACCCGGGTAGATCGCGTCAAAATGAGTACGACACCTGTTTTACCATCTGCGCCACTGGAGTTGAAGACTGCTGACTGTCTTTTGTAATGTTGACTAGCCGAATCACACGTTGGTGGGTGGAGTTAGTGTAAATAGCCTCTGCCAACAAGGCGAGCTATTTGCACTTAGTGTAAATAGACACTCCGAATTGATAATGGGCACAGTAGGCCCTTCAGTGGATTCCATTCAAATTCTATTTGAGGATCGTGATGTTTTCATGAAAATTAATCAAATTTTTATTTAATTCATGCTGCCTTAAAAAAAAAGCATTTTATTACAGTGTTTGTAAGAATGAAAATTAGACTTTTTTTCCCCCTCATTGCAGTAATAATGACATTTATTGTATTGTCATGAGGATTTGAGACTTTTGGGGATTTTTGTTTCTTTAAATACAATTAAGATAATTTTCTCCCCAAATAGTTATTTAAATGTTATGTAGATGATATTGTAGTTTTATTGTACTGAATTTAATTAATCCTAATTCTAGCTTTAAAATATATTTTTGGTAATGAAAGCAAAATGTCATTATGCAAATTTTCTTGGAAAATGTGCTTAATTGTCGTGAAAATGTCAATAACAAAGACATAGCGCACTGATTGGAAAAAAATATACGTTTTTTAAATAGATTTTTTAATAATTTTTAATCGAATTCACATTTTACTGTATATATTTTTCTGTACACTGTAAAAAATTCCCACCTACTTAACTTAAGTTCAGTTGCTGCCTCAAATTTTTAAGTATAATCACAATAGCTATATAAGTAATTTTGACTTATATTAAACTGACTTAAAAAATTGAGCTGAATCTTATATAATAATAATAAAAAAAGGTGAAGTTGTTGAGTTAAAATAATAGAAAAACATGTTACCATGAAGTATTGATCACATAATTTTTTACAGTGTTATATTTAGAATATAATATAGTATATCCCATCTTAGGTTTTTATTTAATTTTTTTCAATTATGGTTTAGCCTACTCCGCGTGAAGATGCTTCAGAATTTGGCCTGATGCACATACATTTCTTTTTTTCATTTTGAAACAGCCTTCACATCAGGAAGCATGCATATTACATCTTAAAACACTGCCTACGTAGGCAACTCACTAGGTTTTGGAACAGAGCTGATATCACTCCCCATCATAAACGTCAAGCTGTGGCTTTAGCAAAGTGAGCCCTGCAGGGATAAATTCCGGTGAAAGCAATAGGCATGTGAGAATCTGTAATATAAGGAGCGCTTGGTCTACCGCCAATTAAAAGAAATATAATGAATGCGGTTACTTAACAGTCTCAGTGAGTGTAATATTAAAAGCTCATTATCTGAATGCTAAAATTACCATTTCTAACAGAGATCTGGTAAAGCCCACTTGAGGTTCGCCGAAGTGTTGTCATTCCACATCGTATGTACTGCACGTAAGACGATGTTTTTTGGTGTTTGACATTGATCGTTTTGTTCTTTTGTTGTTGGGTGGTGTCTGTAGCGCTGCTGCCGTGCAGTAACACTATATTTCAAGCGTGCATCTGTCTCTCCCGCAAGGCTCAGAGCAACAGCCTGTGCCAACATCATCAGGAGTTCCATATATTACCCATCTCCATTCCAGAACCCGGTGACGAATGGTAGTAGCGCCCAGATATTAGAGTAGGGGGGGCGAATAGGAAGGAAGGGGGCTTTGAAAGAGAGAGATGTGGGGGAGAAACAGAGAGAGAGAGAAAAATTGTCCTTGGAAGTGCAAGCACTTCTGCAGAACAATTAACTTAATTAAGCAGACAGCATGAATATTCATAAGGCAGTTAATGTCTCCCTCATCCAGGCAGATGAATGTGATGCAATGACTCGCTAGTCAAGCATGTCTAAGAGTCTCGTGGAAACTGCACCAACATTTTGGTTCTTTGCCTGGAATATCAAAGAAATTAACAGTCCCCCTGAAACCCTTAAAAGCAGGCAAATTAATTAGACGCCTGCAATTTATATGCTATACGTACCGAGGAGTATATATGGTGCAGTGAGAAAGCCTTTAATTGGGCAGGGCGCCGCATTTTTGCATGTTTATCCTGCATTGTGTAAATAAGGTATTTGAAACGCTCTTTGTAATTAGTTTAATTTTTCGAAAAAGAAAAACTCAAATGTTTGTTCAACTTGACTGTGTTATGAATACTGACATAAAAATGACAAATTAAAGTGTTAAAGAAGCTAGTCTGTTTTCCAGCTAAGATAATTAGACATCAACTTGGCTGCCATACGAGGGCCATTTCTTGTATATTTTATTGATATGCACATGGTAATTACTTGCGGTAAATCACTATAGTTGATTCGGGTTCTTTATTGGCATAGATCCTTCCATGAAGAACCTTTAACCTCCATTGGACCTTTCCATTGCACAAAAGTTTTACATTTTTAAAAATAAAGTTTCTTCATTGGCATCAATGGTTCCATGTAGAACCTTCAACATCCATGGTACCTTTTCATCAATGGTTCCATGAAGAACCTTTAACCTCCATTAAACCTTTCCATTGCACAAAAGGTTTGTTACATTCTTAAAAATAAGTTCTTCATTGGCATCAGTAGTTCCAAGTAGAACCTTTAACATTCATTGAACGTTTCGATTGCACAAAAGGTGCCTTTATCAACCTTTATCATCCATGGAACCTTTTTGTTATACAAAAGGATCTTTATAGTGGAAAAAGGTTTTTAAGATTATGAAATGTTCTTCACACTAACAAAAAAAATCGAACTGTTCACCAGAAGGTTCTTTCTACTGCAAAAAAAACAAAAAACCTTTTGGAACTTTTGTCTTTAAGAGTGTAGATTATTAAAATGGTGTTCACCAACAAAATCATGGTTCTTTTAGGATCTGATTACTGAAAAAGTCCAATAATGGTTCTTCTATGGCATCGCTGTGAAAGCCCACTTTTGGAAACCTTTATTTTTAAGAGTTTGCATGGGTGTTTTTGCAAAGCTGTAACAAAGAGAGTCAATTTGACTCCATTTCCTCTATCCCTTAGGATTGACCTGGGTCTGATGTCACACCAAACGACACATCTAAACCCGTGCAGGAAAACGGCAGAGGTAGGGGGTCGTTTTTTTCCCCTCTGCATTTGTGACAGGAAACTGTTTACAAATACTCCCGTGGGATTCGGCACTAATGAAGAGAAAGCGTGACCCCGGTACGGTCAGATTGCAGTGGGTGCGGAGTTGGAGGGCTTCCATTGCTCCTAACAACAGCACTCCATTTTGCTGCGCCTGAAATGACAAGTGAAGGTCAATCTCTTGGCCGAAAAAGTAGGGGCCGCTACCGTACCCATCTACCCTGCTCACCCCTCCTCTTCCCAGCCCAGTTTGGCAGCTCTTTGGGGTTGGTTTGTGCCACACTCCCGCAAAAAAAGAGAAAATATCTGAGCTTAGTCAGTCCTGTGTGAGTGTGCACAATAGGGCCGCTGATCCAAGGCCAGTGGAGTCCGTTTCAAAGGCAGCAAAGGAGAGTCAAATGGAGGATGCTCCATTTCAGACACTATTGAAGGCAATTAACTCAGTGTGCGAGTGGGCCATTCAGAGGCCTGACTGTGATTAAATCAATTTGATAATGATACACTCGCTTGCTGCTGTTATGAGCTGCCTGTTTGTTTTCGCTAGAGGAGTTTCAGAACACAATCAAACTAAATCATTCTGACAGCACAGAAACTAGAGACCGAAATTACTACAGGGTTCGATTTTTAATTGGCAGCACGCCTCTGATTGTTTCAGTGCCGGAATGAAGCATAAAAAATCGCATGGTTTACCCACAAGGCCGTTGCTATACATTATCATGTTTTACTCATATTTTGACATGCTGTGATTATCAATTATAGGTTTTATTTCAGTTTCTTCATTTAAATACCTCATGAAGGTATTTAAGTACCTCACAATTGTTTGTGGCTTTTAGTCTTTTTTGAGGATGTAAACATGTATGCTAGTGTTTTCAATATATTTTTTAAGTTTAATAATAAAATAATTTATTTTACAGATTATTCAAGTTAAATTAGTTTTGATCTGCTAATATAGTATAATATAATGTTACAGCATTTATAATTGATTAATCTAAGTATACAATAAGACAAGAAACTATTATTATTATTATTATTATTTAGTTATTTTTTACATTTATGTATTTATTTATTTGGTAAAAATGAAATATTTGTCATAAAAAATATGTAATTTACACATTATTCCGGTAAAGATGGCTTCAAATTAATAATACTGTATAATATAAAACATAAGATATAATTAATGTGTTTATATATAATAATAATTATTATTATTATTATATTTAATTTTTTACATTTGTGTATTAATTTATTTGGTGAACATGACATATGTGTTATTAGAAATATGTAATTTACAGATTATTCAAGTATAATTGGTGTGTGTGTGTGTGTGCGCACGTGCATGCGTGCGTGTGTATGTGTGTGTGTGTGTGTGTGTGTATACATGCATATACACGCACACAGACAACTGTACCAGAAACTATAATATATAATTTATATTATGATTATTATTTTTATGTTTTTAATATTAAACTTAATTTATATAAAAAAATACTTTTACAGATTATGCAAGTAAAATTGGTATTTACTTCCATACTCTAATGTACTTCTGAAACATGATATTCAACAAGAATAACCATTGGGAATTTGTGTTTTGGAAAGTGGGTGTTACATACTAGAATGGAGCCAGGTGGTTTGAGGGGGAGAGGTTAAAGATTTGGTTTTGTGACAATCATCTGGAAAAAGCCAGAGATATATTGCTATAAATATGCAAAACTAAAAAAAAATTCTTACTTTCAGAATAATATGTACTGTATATGTAACGTGTTTAATGCATATGATGAATCATGCACAGTATGCGTGTCTTAAATAACGTTTGTAATAAAAGCAAATTGGGTCAATTTTGAATTCATGTTGACTCAGCGAGGACCGAGCGCTGATTCGCATGCGCTCTCCTGAGAAGAGCTGGACGTTTTGGGCTGTACTGGGGACAGCTGCAGGAGAAAGAGATACACCACCCCTGATCCTCACCTGCTGGTATTATGCCGAGAGGAAGTGCTGCTTGGAGAGGCGTGAAGATAGAATCTGTGTCCCTCCCAGCGTCCATCTGGGCCCGGAGAAGCAACCCGTGGGCCACCTCAGCTACAGAGCCATCTCCCCCAACACATACCACACTAGAGAGAAAGCAAACGGATGGGCGGTGAGTCACGTGACCCAAACTCATGGCCAAGGGCTGGCTAACACACATGTAACAATTAGGCTGTTGTTCACTCATATGTGGATAAATGTAAATCCATATGGACGTGTATTTGATTGAATATACAGATTACACATGGCGAAAATGGCACAGTTATTCCTTAAATATGATTAAAAATTATAATAAAGTGACAAAGTCTTTATTAGAAGAATCCATTTCAATTAATGGAAACCATAATTCCCATTACGTCGTATTGAACAATAGATGAAACCGTGGAAGGCGTGTATTTTAATTGGGAAATGTCCTTTTTTTTTCAAGAATAGCAGAAAATCTGTCAGATCTCAGCAGCAAAATAAATCATTAAAAACGGCTGAGCCCACTAATCTGCTTTAAGCACATTACTAATAAATGAACACAGCCTAGTAAAGCTGATTACATTTAATTCAGAAATGCCCTTTAGCAATACTGTACAATCTCACAAATAGATTTGTTTAGCAGACACGGCCAGCACTAATAAGCAAGTAGCCATACCACTCACAAAATGAGTTCTGTGACCTTGCAGTCGCAGGTGTTTGGGATAAATCTGATTGCAATGTTTTGATCCGCCATATATGTTAAGTCTCGAAGGACGCTGCGAATCTACCAAATCGGGTTAGTAAATATTAAGCGATACATCAAAGCTCACCTATTCACCTTTGGGTTATTTTATGGAGGAGTGGAAGGGACTAACTGTGATCCTTTTGGCAGGTGTCAGAGACTGTGCCTTATCTTCATCTGTAGAGGTTAAAGCTTCAACTTAGAGGCCTCACCAAACACACGACGTGCACAGACAATGCAGAGCTTTATGGGAATGACGGATGGGGTCGAGATGAACAAGTTCCATTCCACATTAACCAAGGTTCACTGTTGAAGTTAACATGTTGCATGTAGGGCAGTCAGCTGATTAAGAATGTTAATCAGATCAATTACACGAATTGCTGATTAATTAAATAAAAATTAATAGCATATCAATACTTAAGACAATTAAGCCCCCAAATGAATATAATTCAAATACATTAATGCATCAGATGCATAAAAAAAAAAAATTACAAAAAGAGGCTTTATATATCAAAATAAAGTTTTATTTCGTTATAAGTATATGTAAGCTCATCACTAGTTCACAGTAATTAATTTTTTTGGAGTTTAATTTGCCCAAGATCGACTTCACATTGAGTCTGCCATTTCTTTAAATGGTTTGACTATGTACAGATGCGTTTTTGGTTGTTTCATCTTGTCTCACGCTATGAGTGTCAAAATGTAAAATGCTGTGACATTAAAACTAGTTCTTAGTAACTTTGAAAATACTTAGACTTGCTCCTCTAACTTGAAAAAAAAACATGTTAGTGGAACTTGAATTTCTCTATAGAGACCAATTCTGACTATTAACTAGTCACTTATTACCATGCATAACATATTGACAGTTTAGTAGGACTTATAAAGCACGTATTCTGCATGGCCATATTCTACTATATCCCAATATTCTACATATCCCTAATCCCAATACCTAAATTTAACAACTACCTTACTAACTATTAATAAGCAGCAAATTAGGTGTTTATTGAGGCAAAAGTCATAGTTAATGGTTTGTTAATGGCGAGAATTGGACCTTAAAATAAAGTGTGACCTAAAACTCTTATGAAGTTTACTTAAAAGTCAGAGGGTATGATTCATTTTGATCAAATGCATGATTGATTTATGTATGTACAGTGGGGCAAAAAAGTATTTAGTCAGCCACCAATTGTGCAAGTTCTCCCACTTAAAAAGATGAGAGAGGCCTGTAATTTTCATCATAGGTATACCTCAACTATGAGAGACAAAATGAGGGAGACAGCCCTAGATACAAGTAATGCACATTATGGAGTTTTCTTTTTTCTTTGTTCCCCTTTTTTTCAAATAGTAAAGTTAATTTGCACCATAATATCTCACTTAATGCATATTTTTAATAAGTAATGCATGTTTTATTTATATTTTATTCAACTTATTTACTGATAAATACAACTGAAAACGTCTCTCTCTTCTCCATGTTGGGAAAAGTAAGAGTATAAATAAGGTGCACAAGCATTGTAAGAGTTGTTGTAGTATGAGCAAGCATGATGGGTATCATAGTTTTACAGATTGTCACGGTGATCAGACGTACAGAATGTGACTGTTTTCTTTCAGCCCCCAATTCCCAACATTTTCTGCTTAAAAAAAAACAGGCAATTTTCTGTCGAAAATATGACATCAGGGTTTGCATTAAGTTTGTGATTTGTGACATTGCAATAAAAATCAGGTAAATCAGAAAAAGGTGCAAAGCCATCAATGCAATGGAACAAAGGTAAATTGGGGTACTTTATTTACTCCCCAATGGTACATATTAGTAACTTTTGAAAGTGTACTGCCCCAGTTTTGTACTTTTTATTTTTTGTCTGAGAGCTATTATAGCTTATATTAGGCAAGTAAAAATTAAATTTTCAATATAAAAATGCCTGAAAGTCAAGCATACGGCTTCCATTTCGAAGGAAAGAGAGTATTGGGGAGCTGATGGTTAGACATACAAATGCAAAAGTAATGTAACATACTGATTACACGTAAAGTAACGTTCCTCAACACTGCATGTCGGTCTAATATTTTGCCACTTATCTCACTTCCCATCTATCAGCAGTCAATGTGATGGCATTAAAATTTGCACAAATAAGGTCTTTGCATTCAGGGTGCTGACAATTACCATAAATGTGTGAGGGGAATAATTGCATCTATCGCTGATGTGCCATCACTTTAACGTCTATTGTGTGTGGCGCGTGAGACATAACTGAAATAGCAGCACTCCATTTAAACTGGTGGAAGCATCAGTTGCTGAAGTAATTAATGAGTGATGATCTATTAATGAAAAAAACGTGTGATTAGTATTACCTTTGCAGAATTAATTCTTCAGAGGTTAATTAATCGAGTTCAGAGGAATGAGGACAGGGGACTGAGTTTAGAGTGCTGTGTAACACATTTCCTAGACAGGGAAAAAATGGGATGTGGGGAATTATTCAAGTTTCTTCTTTTCTTTTGCTTTTGCTGAGGTGTTGAAGATGGTGTGTTTTAATGTATTATTAAACTATTATGTAAAATCTGGACTAGTATTATCACCTTTATAAAGCCTACTGATATATATATATATATATATATATATGTATGTATGTATATGTACAATAACTGACTTTTCAAAATATCTTCTTTTGTGTTCCACAGTAGAAAGAAAGTCATACAGATTTGGAACAACATGAGAGTGACTAAAAGATGACCATTTTTATTCTTTGAGCGAGCTATCCCTGTGAAGACCACTCTGTGTAGCACCATCGTGTGATTGAAACGTGCCCCATGTGGCTGTAACAATAGTACTGACACACATTCCCTGCTTGAAGATGATCCTGTTTAGCAAACAACAGAAAGTGATCTTTTTTTCTCTCTCTTTTTCCCCCATCGGGTTAAGTAGCTTAGATATCCTCAGTGATTTGTCATGCTGACAGAAAATTAAATTTCAACAAAAATCATCAGAGCATCATTTCTATAATCTTCAATAAAGAATAAGCTTTGTGAAATTGGAATACACAGACAGATCATGACTGATGTCGAAATTCCAGGCATTATCCTCAGCGTTAAGTCTTGAGTCTTAGAGCTGCGCTGTACAAGAACAAGAGAAATCTATTATCTGTAATGAAATCTATTAGCATAAGTGCAAAGATATGATGTATGATGCCACAAGGTCATAACTGAGGAGTAACTAAAGGTGTAACTAAAGCAGTAATGCTACTAACTTAGTGTTAAAATGTTTTCTCTCATTTCAGCTTAACATGCAGAGACAACTACAAGGTATTTGTGGGTTGAAGTGTTTGAGCAGCTCTACACAGTAAAATTGTCTCAGCCAACTGGGTGAATTAAAGGTGGATGTTTCTGTTTGTTCAATGTTAGAAAAAAACTTTGCAATTACTGTATGTTTACACACTTCACCGATAACAAAAATTTTCAGTAGCATTACTTTGAGTTTTTTTTTTTTCTGTAAAATTCTGTAGGTTTGATGTAATCACTTTTATTGATAACATTATTCTGTGATTTAATATTGCTCTTTTTTTAAGCAGTTATATAATCTTACCAGAATTTGATTTAAATTATAAATCAGTACATACAAGTAAGTCAATATTTTAATAAATTAATACTTTTATTCAGTAAGGATGCATTAGATTTACCAAAAGTGACCGTAAAGACATTTATAATGTTACAATACAATTCTATTCTGAAAAAAAAAAAATAATAAATAAATAAATGCTGTTCATTAAACTTTGTTCATCCAAATCCTGAAAAAATGGCTATGCCAAAGTCTTTTATTTATATATATATATATATAAATAAAAATGTAGCCTTGCCCTCGCAGGAATAAATTACATTTATAATATATTCAAACAGAAAATAGTTATTTTAAATAGTAATAATATTTCACAATATTAAAGTTTTTACTTCATTTTGATCAAATAAATACAGCCTTGGTGAGCTTAAGAAAATGTAACATTAAAAAAAACAAATTACAGACCCCAAATAGTAACAATACGATAATATTTAAAAAATATTTATTTCTATTAATATTAAAGCAGAAAATAATAATATTCATATTAAAGCAGAAAAAATACTATTTCCTTTTTTTCAACATTTTCCCCCTCTTTTCCCCCCCTTTTTTCTTGGTGCAAAAACAGCTTCACATCAATTAAATTTAATATTAATGTGGCAAATTGCTATAGACCACTAAAATCAAACCGTTTTTCCTAATCTGGACTTCATCTAGAATACTTCATGCTCTCTATTTTCTCATTGCTCCATGTTTCTTCATCACTCTCACATATAAATTATATAAAGCAGTCCTGCACACATCTCTATCATCAGTAAATATATTGTGATAGCCCTATAGGCCTCACGGTAATACTGACACCATGTCTTTGATCCTCAACCCTGTGGTTTTATGTCTTCCTACGCAAACTTCATCTTACTGTTGAAGTTCCACTTCGACCTCTTACAGTGTCTGATCTCTTTATTTCTAGATTCGCAAGAACCCGGCCACCAAGCCCTCTTACCACCTTCATACACCACAGATTAATCACCATTCAACGTGAATGTGTTCTTCGCTCGGCGCTTGCCCTTGCCCCTTTGTCACTGCCGTGAACCTGCACGCTGTGTTTTTAATCAAAGACCACTGTGCCAGACCCAGCACGTCCCCTCCCACCGAGCCCAGAGGATGCAGCGGAACAGTAGGGCGGCAGTAACGGATGAGCGTTAAGCCGGGGCCGGAGATATTTAAGAGGAGCTAATTGTGAGAAGTACTGGAGCACGCGGAGAGAGACCGTACAATGTGGTGTGAGCGATGCCCCGCACCCGCGGTCGGCTGGATGGCGGTACTTCATCACTGCTTCCAGAACAGGTAATTAAGGAGCCACCTGCCGAGCCGCACCGGAGAGACCTGCTCTACCGGAGAGCTCCGCACTGGGCCCCGCGGCACGCCGCTCCAATCAAAGTATTATCACTCATTTTGCAAAAATCCACCTCTGCCTTTTTCTCTCTCTCTCTCTCTCTTCTCTCTGTCCCAAACACTACTTTATTTATTAAGGCTAAATGTCACCTCGAGAGAGGCAGGATTACTCTGTCATCTGGCTTTGAATCCATGCCATCTTCACTCGCATCATAAAACGGCCTTTAAAGGGACAGTTCTCCTTTTCTCATGCTTTTTCTTCCTTGCTGTCTTATATAAAAGAATGACCGTTCTCTTCTATATAGTGACCAGAGGTTGACAAACTCCCAAAAGGACTACATGTAGTCCATGCAACTTGTGCGCTATATTACAAATATTCTGAAACCGTATGATAGCTTTCTGTGATGAATAGACTAAAATGTATTTATTCATTGGAAATCCCGTCGGAAACAATAGCCTCTTGAGCTGCACTCCGACATACAGCGCAATTACACCTCCAGTGACCCGAGTTCGATTTCCGGCTTGAGTCCTTTGCCGATGCTGTTCACCACTTTCATGCCTGATCTCTATATTGTCCAATCCAGTAAAGGCATAAAATGCATTTTAGCTTAGGGACCACTTTTCACTATTAAGTAGTTACTTATTAGCATGCATATTACTGGCATATTGGCTGTTTATTAGTACTAATAAAGCACATATTAATGTTTTATTCTGCCTGACTGTATTGTATATTCCTTAATCCTACCCTATACCTAAAACTTAACAACTACCGTAGTTAAGAACTAGCAGTAAATTAGGAGTTTGAGGCAAAAGTCATAATTAGTATTATTAGGCTAGTTAATAGTGAGCATTAGCCCCCAAATTAAGTGTGACCAAAATCTTGATTGACAGCTGTGGTCACCATTTACTTTTACTGTATGGAAAAGAGCAACTTGGACATTACCATAAATGACACTTTTGATGACAGAATTCCTTTTAATTAGTTTAGTTTACTTTTGCTAATCTTTTGGTTCAGCACATTTAGCGTTTGTTCAGAGAGCCCACTGTTATTTTAGGATCATTGAGATTTTTTTATTACTTTAAATGAGTTTTTATTTTTCCATTTTCATTTTGTCATGTTTATCATTTTTATTAGTTTTGTTTTTAAATATGACTTTGTATATTTCATTAAGTGACTTATTATTTGACTTGTTATTTTTAGTACATCGAGTTAAACAAAATGAAAATGTGATCTATTTCCTTGGCAAATAGCTAAGCTAGTTAGTTAAAAAAAAATTATATTTAAGTTATTTTATTTATTTATTTATTTATTTACTTAGTTTTAGTTTTACTTAGCTAAAATAACCCCATGATGAAAAAATAATTTGCATTACTGTAAAATTAAAAAAGCATGGTATGGATTATTAGCATGCATATATACAGTATGTATATGTATATATGTATACATATAACACACACATGATTTGAAAAAGAATATATTTGTTTAAAAAGCAAAGCATATATTTATGATAGTTTAAATGCACTGCTCCAACCCACTACTAAAATGTTTCATAGACTGAATCATACCACTGGAGATTATTTTGTTGTTGTTTTTGTTGTTGTCATGAAGTATACATACCCATCATAGTCTTCCAAGCTGCAGTCTTTCAGAATGGACAGTGCGTGGCCCTTTCTCTTGGTGACTGTGGAAAAGAAAGAGTTAATGTTTAAAAAAAAAAAAAAGCACTCCAAACTGCCTTTAGTACCCTTTTCCAGGCATTGGCAAATGGCTTAAGCCGAACATATGGTCCTGGCTGTAAAACAGAATTTATACTTGCATGCTGTTTGCATTTTTAATCAAGAATATGAGTTGTGGTACAAAGAGGCGACCGCTCTTGTGTTCAGCTTGCCCAAGCTGCACAAAACAAGGTCAAGATTGTTCCCAGCATTCACTGTGTGGTTTGCAGTTACTGCAGTGCTGTGACATAGCTTAGGTAACAAGGTAATCAGAGGGTCACAGGTCCGAAAAAATAGGGTTAAATGTGGTCAGTTTGTTGGATAAAGGCTTAATCCAGTAGAATTATGGATTCAGGTTTGGTGACGTGTGGCAGAAACCCCTGGCCTGTGTGGCACGGAAGAATGCCACTGAATGCGGGGGAAGAGGGGTGGCACGCCGCAGATGGCATTGTGCACGCCCATGCCCCACTTAGCATTTTCTGGGGCACCTCCACCATGGAGCGGGTCCCAGCTGTGACCAACCATCAAAGAGCTCACCGTGGCTGATGTGACACTTGCAGATGGATGTTTTTTTGTTGTTTAAGAACGTGCTTCACGATGCACACAGAGATGCAAGTGCTGTGTCTGTTCATTATGACATGCCTGGCTATTCCTGGTACCAGCTCCTAAACAGAAGCACACAGACTACAGAACCTGCACACAATTGTTTGGACAGAAGATCATGTGATTATAGCTTTAAATTAAACGGTTTATTTTTTTGTTGCATGAGTTTTATTCATTTTTTAATGTTTTTGAAAGATGTCTCACCCAGGCAGCATTTATTTGATCAAAATACTATAAAACAGCAATATTGTGAAATAATACTACAAATAAAATAACTTTTTTCTATTTTAAAAGATTTTAAAATGTATTTATTGTAATTTATTCATGTGTTGGCAAAATTACATTTTCAGTAGCCGTTACTTTAGTCTTCAGTGTCGCATGATCCTTCAGATATCATTCTAATGTGCTGATTTGCTGCTCAAGAAACATTTCTGATTATTATCAATGTTGAAAACGTTATACTTTTGTTAAGAATACTTTTGTACTTTTGTTTATATACAGTGTATATATATATATAGAGAGAGAGAGAGAGAGAGAGAGAGAGACTGAGGTTGACTGCTCTTGTTTGCGATTAATAAACATGCAGTTATCATCTCATAAATAAAAATTAATTGTTTTAATCAAAATTTGTATAAAAAGTAGCATCACCAGATTCAAAAGATGCTTAAAGAATAATGCCACTTATATTATTTCCTGTTCATTCATGACATGAAAATAAAAACTATTGCATTGTGGGATGCAGTACAGAAATAGCAGTATGTTTAGTATGTTGTTCCAGACATTCTGAGTTCAATTCTTAGTGCTGACCTGTAGGGGGAGAGCGTGCAAATCAAAGTGAACTTAAAGGATCATGTGGCCCTGACCTTGCCAAACAAAACCACAACCCTTTTTCACATCTCACTGACTGAGCCACATTCTGCCCTGAGCTGTGAAATATCATTCATTTTAGTTAAAAATCAAACTTACAGTAGGTTTAAAACTGGTCTAAGCACATACAATGCTAAATTAGACTCTTAAATGACCATAAAACTGCAAAAAATGAGATGTCCATGTATAAGCTTTAGTTATCAGAAAATAGCCTTGAATTACACACTGTAATTGCTTCTCTCAATTGTGACAGTTCGCTAATATTGCCTGTTCATCTCTCACAAAGTCTATAGAGCTAATTCGATCACGTATATTCTCAATGCTCTGCGTTGCAAGCGGCAGAATGAGATATTTAATTTCTATTAGGTAAAATGTTGTTTAATGGCTCCACCTCGAGCTCTCAGCCTCTGCCCTCGGGAGCACATCATCAGGAAACGGATTCTATTACTGTTCAAATGGCTTCTGGAATCAGGTAGCCACATTCATTAGAGCACAGATTGTGGAGTCTCCTTCCCAAAAGCAGGGGGCGCCTGGTGCGTGTTCGGGTGTGTGTGTGTGTGTGTGTGTGTAGTAGTGTGTGGATGTCTATGCATATATAGTATGGGGTCCTCTGTGTGTGTGTGTGTGTGTGTGTGTGTGTGTGTGTGTGTGTGTGTGTGTGTGCGCGCGCATGTGTGTGTGAGGAGGTGGGTAAAGGGGAGGAGAGGGGGGAGTCCCGCACTGTGTTAGAACAGATGGGTGCAGTCCCTCCCCTTGGGTCAGGTTACTGACGGAGGATACACTTCTCCTGTCATTATGAGTGTGAGATGCATTTAGGACCATCCACAGCAGTGTTGTACAGCTGCTACTTCCAGTATGAGCACACACACATACACAACCTCAAACATACTGCAGAGAGATATCGAGAGAGGTGGGAATAAAAGAAAAGGAGAGCTCGGTTGTGCAAACATTGGCGCATATTCATAAGCATCACATTTGTATGCATTTTATCAGTTCAAGCTTTTCCTGAGAATGTTTTTGCTAGCACCATGCTCTACTGTTTGAGCTACAGCAGCCCCAACACAAATTTAAAAAAGCAAAGTAATTTGATTAACTCAATCCAGTCTCATGGGAAAACGTAACTATTTTACAAAGTGGTGATTTCATTTGAATTCGTACAATTTGATTTGTATGGGAACGTATGATTTTTGGAAAACAATTAAGCATTGAGGTTTTCCCCTAAACCTAACTGTTAGCACGGCATAAGCAGATCGTGCAAAACATTTGTGCATATTTACATGTATGCACTCGGTAGACCGTATACATTTTATCCGTTACATTTATAACTCTACCCAATCATAAGACAACATATCTATTATACGAGGTGGTGATTTTGTCTGAATTTACGTAATGTGATTTAATATGGGAGCAAACAATTACAAAAAAAACCTAGCTGTGGCGTAAGCAGATTGTATGAAACATTTGTGCATATTCATAAGCATCACTATTACATGTATGCACTTGGTAGATAGTACATTTTATCAGTATGTGTATTTCCTAGGAATGATTTTTGGAGTTATTAGCACCAAACTGTACTGTTTCAGCTACAGCAACCCAAATTAAAAGAGCAAGCTAACACAAAATAAAAGCTTGATAAACTTATCTGTATTCGTACGGAAGATTTTTAGAACAAAGCAAGCATGAGGTTATTCCCCTAAATGTAACCACCAGTGGGGCGTAAGCAGATCGTAGTATGAAAATGTAAGAATAAGATTGTACAAATTCATTCAAATTAATGGCTGTTCACACCAAGAATGACAACAATAACTATGAAGTTTTAATAATTATTCTAATTAAATGAGAATAGGGAAGCCTACATCACAAATATAACACAGAGGAACAAAATTACTGGTATCACTTTCACAACCTTTTCCTTTTTTCAACTGATGAATGATCAAATTGGCAGCCAATCAGAATCCAACTGACTTTAAAAAGCTTGAGCATTTAAAGCAGCAGATGATGTAACTGCAGCACACAGTTATAATAAAGTTTGGAATGTTGGCTAGTTTGATGCTATGTGGTTGCCAGGGTGTTCTGAGTGGTTGCTAGGTGGTTACTTGATGGCCCACTCTTAATATTCTACACTAATTCTATGTTATTTCCAATCTTCTAGTTAAAATATCTAAAAATACTTTTAAACAAGATAAATGTATAAAAAGCATCACTGCATATTAAATACGTAAATATGTTTTCAGAGCATGCATCAGTAACACAAGGCAGTTTCTATCCACTTGTTTTAAGTATAAACAAGTTAAAAACAAATCTTTGAAAAAAAAATTGCTAGTGCAATAAGACGAATGCATTTAAATTCATATTATGAATCTATGAAAACAAGTTTTAATATCTTGTGCAGTGTTGCTTCTCAAGTATTTCATTTCAAGCATTTTTAGAATAAAAAAATGGTGAGTGCAGGATATTCTGATATTTTATAAGTCAAATGTAATATTTAGTTTTTCCTTTAACGTTGGTTTTTAGTAAATTGCATGGAGAGATGGCAATTACAATGGTAAACATGATTAATTTTGCTTTTAAGTGTGCATTCAAATGATGCATTAACATAGGGACCTTGACATTCCTCACCCTAAAATATTGATTTCCTATGATCCACTGCCAATGCCTAATGGCGTAAAGCACCAGCTTGTTAGCATATAGGGAATTATTGAGCACTGAGGGATGAATCCTATGAGTGAACAGACCCTGAGGGCAGACGTTAATGCACTTCGACCTCGAGTGAGGCCTGAGGGGGTGGCAGTCACCTGTGCATGATGATTTCAAGCTGAAACAGTGAAGAAAAGCTATCTATGTAACTGTTTGTTATCCTGTATAGTGCAGATGCATGAGACTTACTGGTCACATCGGCTTCTATGTCAGCCAGCTTGAAGAGCGGGGCAACTTCGTCCAGGTAGAGCTGGTACGCCTCTTTCTTGTGGCTGATGGGGTTCACAAAGACTTTGAGAGACTTGGGACGGTTCTTAAAACCTGCAGAGCAAACAAAACAACAAACAGCGGGAAGATTCATCAATCCCCTTGTGTCATGAATCCCATGGGCATTCATTTAAGTGCTTGATACTCATCCAGTTTAGAGAAGTGCACATCTGTTAATGTGAGTCAAAGCCCCTGTCCTACATAATAACGATTTCTTGTCGTGAGTTCAGCTTTTGTCTGCCACCCTTGCTGCAGAATGGCTCTCACACAGTGTGAGTTCAGTCTCCACCAATTGAAAAGGTCAGATCAGTGTCTGTTGTTTACAGCAGCTGAATGTCTGCCAAGAATGAGGAGAAAGCTTGAATAAATACACCATGTAGGCTCTTGGTCTCTCTCTGTTCACGTTTTTGTGGTGGGAGAAGTGGTCCATTGATATGTGATATGTGGTTTTGATGAGTGATGCCAATAACTATAAAGTGGGGTAGTCAAGGCATTATATGTGAATATTATATGGGTACAAATGTGTACCCAGAATGAGCTAAATCTAAAATATACTGCATGCATATATATATTTGATTTTTATTTATTCTTATTTTATTTTATTATATTATTTATTTTTACAGGGGTTATTATCTGCTTTTGCAAGAACAGAAGAGGTGCTTGATTTCGGTTATCTGGTCAATCTGAGGACAAACAGGACAGTTTGACAGTTGCATCTGTTAGTAAATACTGTTGTCAATCCCAAACAGCAAATATGTCCATGTGCACCTGGCCTACGCTACCAATCAAAAGTTTGGGGTCGGTAAAACATTTTTTTTTATGTTTTAGAAAAAAAAGCCCCTTATGTTCTCCAAATCTGCATTTAATTTATCTAAAATATAGTTACAAAATTTTTTTTAATTTTCATAAATCATGTTTTTATTGTGTTTTATTGTGTTAGTTAGTTGTATTTTTTTAGTTATTATTATGTAATCAAAACAACCCAACTGCAGTTTGATTGATATTAATTGGAATGCAGGATAAAAAAACATGATTTTTGAAAATTTTAAAAAACAACGTTATCTGTTTTTGCAAATTAACTCTTCATATATTTTAAAAAGTAATTTATTCCAGTGATTCAAAGCTGAATTTTCAGCATCATTACTCCAGTCTTCAGTGTCACATTATCCTTCAGAAATCATTCTAATATGCTGATTTGCTGCTCAAGAAACATTTCTTCTTATTATCAATCTACAAAATAGCTGTGCTGCTTAATATTTATGTGAAAACTGTGATACTTTTTTTCCAGGATTTGCCATCAATGTTTGATTTACTATTTTCTGTACTTCCTTCTTTGCAGGGAGAATCCAGTATTGAGTAACAGTGGATCATAATTAGCACAAATTAGGGAGCTGCTATCTCTCCCGGCCTTCCTGGAGTGCCTGAGATCGATGGAAGCTGAGGTGAAGCTCAACGCTCTCTCTCCTTCCTCCATCATCTCCCTCATTACTCTAATCCGGCCCCTGAAGCTCTCGACCCTCGACCTGCTAACGAGCCGCTACCCTCGGCTTGCCCTCCACTGTACCCCCTGCTGACATCACAGAGCAGGAGTTCCAGGGGGTGCCCAAGGTCACAGTTCAAATAGGCACAAAACGTGCACCAAAGTAGATGCAGGATGTGAGGTGGGGAGGCTGGGGGGATTTGGAATCTTGAAAGAAGGTTGCGAGTCTCGCTCAGCGTGGGGACGCTGATCCCATCTCCCACTATGTGGCTCTTGGGGGCCGCGGTGCCGGGACGGTGGGGTCCACGCAGGGAGCAGGTGCAGGGGGGCGGCACCACCGCTGCTGTTATAGCTATGAATGGGGCTCAGGAGGCTCAGTAACCCTCATCCTCACCGAGGGGGCTTCGGGCCCACCGCACGACACATGAAAACAACGCTGTGAGGAAATGCTCATCTATTGCATCAGATTTAGTGGCCACATTTGCATCATCATTTCATTAAGGTAGTTCAAAATACCCACACAAAACATGCTATTTATAAAGTCTCCTTTTAGTCTCTGGTTTTCCCAAGATACTCTCTGTTCCAAAACCTTGTGTGCTACCTATATAGACAGCATTATTTATAGTATATTATATTATATAGTTATGAGGCAATGGCTATGCTAAAAGGTAGGTAGCATAACCATGCTGCGTTCTATGATGCATAATTTGTACTGCATCTGATGTACACTTTGCAGAGAGTGTAAATGCACTGCAGTGAACTTGGTGAAAAGATTGCTGACAAAAAAGAGAGAAATGCTTTTTACAAATGTATAAATGACAGCAAGAATTGATAACAAATATTGAAAATAAAAAATGGACTTTTATTAGGTTATATATATAAAGATAATGCAAGTACATACAAAATGCAGTTTTTAAATTATGATTTCATTTATTAAGGGAAAAAAGCTGTCCAAACCTACCTGGCCCTACGTGAAAAATGTATTCCCCCCTCCTGTTAAATCATGAACTGTGATTAACAACATTATTTTAGAAAGCTGAGTTGAATTTCACTAGCCACACCCAGGCCTGATTACTGCCAGACCTGTTGAATCAAGAAATCACTTAAATAGAACCTGTCTGATAGCTCCAACCCTAATCAAACACACCTGAAGTAGCTAATAAAGCTCTTATAGGCATACTAGAAACTTCCAGGCAGGTGTGTTGAGGCAAGCTGGAGCTAATCTCTGCAGGACACCGGCCCTCCAGGACCGAGTTTGGGCACCCCTGATTTAGATCATCAAACAAATTTTTATATTACATAAAGATAATGCAAGTACATACAAAATGCAGTTTTTAAATTATGATTTCATTTATTAAGGGAAAAAAGCTGTCCAAAC
>NW_015505483.1:1607897-1644163 GCF_001515645.1 Sinocyclocheilus grahami | reverse complement strand
AAGAACTGCAGGCCTCACTTGCCTCAATTAAGGTCAGTGTTCATGATTCAACAATAAGAAAGAGACTGGGCAAAAACGGCATCCATGGGAGAGTTCCAAGACAAAAGCCTTTGCTGACCAAAAAGAACACAAAGGCTTGTCTCACATTTGCCAAAAAATATATTGATTATCCCCAAGACTTTTGGGCAAATATTCTGTGGACCGACGAGACAAAAGTTGAATTTTTTGGAAGGTGTGTGTGTCCCGTTACATCTGGCGTAAAACCAACACAGCGTTTCATAAAAAGAACATCATTCCAACAGTCAAACATGGTGGTGGTAGTGTGATGGTCTGAGCTTCAGGACCTGGATGACTTGCCATAATCGATGGAACCATGAATTCTACACCCTATCAGAAAATCCTGAAGGAGAATGTCCGGCCATCAGTTTGTGACCTCAAGCTCAAGTGCACTTGGGTTATGTAGCAGGACAACGATCCCAAACACACCAGCAAGTCCACCTCTGAATGGTTCAAGAAAAACAAAATGAAGGTTTTGGAGTGTCAAAGTCCGGACTTAAATCCGATTGAGATGTTGTGGCATGACCTTAAACAGTCCATTCATGCTCAAACCCTCCAATGTGGCTATATTAAAACAATTCTGCAAAGATGAGTGGGCCAAAATTCCTCCACAGCGATGTGAAAGACTCATTGCCAGTTATCGCAAACACTTGATTGCAGTTGTTGCTGCAAAGGGTAGCACAACCTGTTATTAGATTTAGGGGGCAATTACTTTTTCAAGTAGTGCCAGGCAGCTTTAGACAGCTTTTTTTTCCCCTTAATAAATGAAATCATTATTTCAAAACTGCGTTTTGTATTTACTCAGATTATCTTTGTGTAATATTAAAATTTGTTTATCTGAATCTTTTAAGTGTGACAAATATGCAAAAAAATTTTGAAAACAGGAAGGGGAAAAACCTTTTCACGGCTGTGTGTATGTGTGTGTGTGTATATATAATGGCAATGTTTATTTTTATTATGAAAATGTTTGTTCATGTTTTATTTTTAATTATGAAAATGTATTTTATTTTGACAAATTTTTTTTCTTGTCCTGATTATGTACAAGAAAAATATAAATACACACACTAAAGTTTGCATCGCAAAAAGATTCATTCATTTATTTCAGGAGTTATTCCCTCTTTTGCAAGAATAGTATTGGTGCTTGACTGTGTTTATTTGTTTATTCAGTTTATTAGAGCTTATTGTATATGAATTTGTTGTTTATCAGCATATTACACTGTTAGCTTCGCAACATGCTAACACCAAACTTGTGTACACAGAATGTTTTAAATCAGTTTAGGTTCTATTCCAGTTAGGATCCTGCCTTAAAAGGTAGCTGTCTATGTAGGCATTGGACAGCGAGACGGCTCACAAGGTATTGGAACAGAGCCCTCGTCTCTTATTTAATTCATTACACTGAAACAGGAAACTATGTTTCTGTTGTTTTAATGATTATATCTGAGCTGGAGTTCAGGATAAATCTAAACACCACAGAAGGGAGAGTGGGAGCGTAGCCTATCTGCATGCGCAATACCGTGTTACTATGGCACATAATCCCATGTTTGTGTGAGCGATGCACGGTGGCTCCCAGGAGCTCGCTGAAAGACAATTCAGACGAAGGGGCCACACTCAGGTTTCACCTCCATGAGTCCTGTTTGTGTTCCCACAAAAGGCCACTGTGATTAGCAGCCTGGAAGACTTCAGAGAACCTGTGTTCACACGTTAATTATAACCTTTTGGGGACACCAGACGACTCATCTAAATATTGTGCTCTGACGTTAATCAATTCTGTAGTCTGTTTTGAGGTAAAGCTTTAAGGTATTTATTCCTATTTTTCACTTAAATGGGTGAATTTCACAAAACATGTTTAGAATGTGCCTGGGTCACATTTCACAAAAAAGTAATGTTATATAAGTAATTCAATGTTAAAATATAAATATTTATAATAAAACAAGTAATAATAATAGTAATAATAATTTTTATTCCAGAAAATGAAAATTGTATGTAAGAGTGTATATTTAAAAAAAGTAAGAAATTAAAAATCCATATATATATATATATATATATATATATATATATATATATATATATATATATATATATACACATACATACATACACACACCCTTACAAAAAAAGCTGTCATTGTCACTTAGGGTATGTCCCCTAATGTACAAAAGCTAAAAAGTACATATTTGAACCTAATTTACCCCTAAATGGTACATATTTGTAGACTTTAAGTACTAATATATACTTTTATGGTACTAATATGTATCATTTACAGGTAAATAAGGTACAAAATACCTTTTCGCTTTTTTACCTTAGGGTACCATTCAGTGAAATCTTTATGCCTTGTTTTCTAAACGTGTATGACCTGGATGAAATATGACCTGGGCATGTTTTCGTTGACATTCACCCAAATGTATTATGCCCTTCATGTGAGCAAGTTGGTTCTGTTTGTCCTCTCAATAGCTTTGTAGTGACGTCCACATTTCAGACATGTGTCTCTGCCACCTGCGGACATTCCATGAGGTCAGCACGTTCTGCGGTGATACAGCCGCCTTATGACTCAGAGGCTTAAGACTGTTTTACCCCTGAGGGCTATCAAGACCGGCTAATGTCACCCAACACAGTAGCTACATCTGTCTCTGTCCAGCCCCCGTCTCAGGGGGCTCAGAGGGTGCTGATGGGAAAGGTAAGGAGCATCTGAATGGTGTGGCTGAGGGTCTCCCTGCGGAGAAGATGATTCGGCACAGGGGAGCACTTTTCCCATAATCAGGGGTAAATTACCTGAAAGCGGGGTCAGGTTACACATTGATTTCAGAGACAAACAAAGCCCCAGGACTGCCCGTAAACACTCGCCCACAGCGCTAATGAGAGGACTGACTATGCGGTCCAGTCATGGTTTGATTGCAAGGCATCGATGCTTCATATTACAGTGCAGCATAATTTGTGTGACTGTGAATTAATTCTGTTTTCTGGGTTATGTGCCCTGTAGAATTCAGAAGGAGAATGCTTTTGAATTCCAAATAAATTGCTTGGTTTTAAATGTAAGGAAGTAGATTTAAAATAAATTGAAATTCATAAAGTCAAACTTTAAATATTAGCTTGACAAATCCTTGTTTGAAAGTTTTTGGGGAAAACCTTTTGAGAAGATTTGAAAAGCCTGATGGATGGATGGATGGATGGATGGATGGATAGATAGATAGAAACTCAATGGATGATCAATGGATGATCGATAGATAGATAGATAGATAGATAGATAGATAGATAGATAGATAGATAGATAGATAGATAGATAGATAGATAGATAGATAGATACTCAATGGATGGACAGATGAACAGAAAAGATATGGCATCCTATTAATTTGGCCAAGACCACTTAAAAAGGCACATAGAGGACAAGAGAGTCACAACATACATAACACAGCCATCAAACTGCACTTAAGTAACCCATAAACCGTTCCACTCGCTGAGCCCACAATACCCAAACGGGCTTTCTGGGGTGCACAGAATATTTGCTAATCCTCAAGAACAGATGTCTTATTTTTGCCCTGAAATCCCTGGCTGGCTGGCTGGCTGACTGGCGAGGGGAGTGAGCCCTCCAACGGATAAGCCCAGATTGGGGCCTTGCAGTGGGAAAGGTCAGGATCGGAGAGGAGCTGGATCCGGCAGGCCCGAGGGGAGGGAAGAGATCTGGGGGCCATACAGGAGATGGAACGGGTGAGAGAAAAAGAGCGTCACTGTCCTGTCCCACTTTCCTACCGGCCGTGAGATCTCCATACGGGGGACGAGTGCTTCGACATTTTCTTAGATCCTCTGCCAAGAGCGGAGCATCTGGCATGGTGTCAGGGACTGGCATTAGCGTGCATTAGCAGTGGGGGAGACCCAGCCCTCTCCAGATTTGTCCCCTCCAGCAGAGGCATCACCAGGCAGGAGCTGCTCCAACCGCTAGATGAGGTGGGGAACTGCGGTGGAGGTTCGGGCTTCAAATCAATACACTTGCTTTCATTGGAACAATTAATTCACACAGGCGCCATATAATGAGACGAACGGAGATGCTCGGAGAAGAAAATTAAGCATGTAATGCATTCTTTTAATTATTCCATGTTAAAACGTGGGACGCACATGCATATTGTTCAATTACAGCCATTGTAGTTCTCGGTGTGGACAATAACACCTTTCCTAATATTAGGCAGAAAGGGGAAAAAACAGCACCATGTGTTAGGTGCCTCCATTATGTCTGCGTACACATCTATCTGGGGGCGGGTGTGACAGACAAAGAAATGGGGAAGATCCATTGGGAATACGCAGAAAAAATCCACAAGCAGCACTCAGTGAAAGTGATACTGCAGTCCTACCTACAGCAGAGCCCACAGGAGCATCTGTCCACCCTGAGACGTCCCGACAGAGCCCCAGATACCTCTCACAGCAGCATTTAGGGGTGGGAATCTTTAGGCACCTCAAGATTTGATTTAATTTGGACTTTAGGGTTACAACAGCTTGTCACTAACAGCTTGGACAGTACCCTAAAAGGGACATCTTTGTTCCTTATTTACCCCTAAAGGACTCATAGTAGTACCTTTAGGGTACACATTACTACTCTAAGGTACAATTATACACCTTTTAGAGGTAGATAAGACACAAAGTTCTCCCTTTAAGGCTTCTGCCCAAGTTATAAGTTGTTGTAACCCTAAAGGTACAAAGTCTATAAACAGATCTAACAGTTTATGAGCAATCTTAAACTTCAACTCCAGATACATGTTTATGTTCTTTGAAGGATTTTTTCGGTCACACTTTATTTTAAGGTTCAATTCTCGCTATTAACAAACCATTAACTTTTAAAATTTAGTTTTAGTTCTGTTTGGCAGTGCTGGTGGTGCAGATATTATACAATTCAGTTTTATTATTCAATTTGGAATTGTGATTCTTGAATTTTTGTCGCTAATTAGAAATAGAAAATATTTACTCCTCCACAGAAGGAAGATCGTACGCGTTTGCAACGACATGAAGGTAAGTAAATTATTCCAGAATTATCTTTCCTTTAACTCTGTCACTGTGGACTTGAACTAAACCTTTAACTCTTTATTAACCTTTTTTGCCTTTAATGTAAAACAGGATCAAAGCAAGCGACTCTAAACAGAGTTTGGGCTGGCCAGAAAACATCCCAGCTGAAGTAAGAGCGCTCCAGTCAATAAGATACACAGACTGATCCGTTTCCAAGGAGCCAAGGGGAAAGAGTCACCATGGATACGCAGGTTGACTTAATGGAAAACCTGTTAATGTGTAACATTATCCACTCAGCTATCGAGCTATTGTACATCAGCTCACGTAAATGCCGCGCAAGGCCCAGCTTCCTTCAAATGCTGAACGCGTTTTTAAAATCGCGTTCCGAGGGAGATTTTGCTTCCCCTATTATCTTGTTAAACAACTCAAAGCAATTTCATGCATGGTGCACAATAGCCACTGTTGTGCTTTATGCCAAATGCACATATGAATTCAGATGGGTCACAAAAGCCTTTGGAGGAATGAGATGGACCCGGTGCTTGACCCTTGAGTTTTCTCCTCTCTCTGTTTGTCTTTTCTCCTCCCTTTAGGGCTGCAACAATAAAGTCCAGCTTGACGCAGGAGTGTGACCACGCGCTTTGACAAGAGCACCAAGAGCACATTATGTGTCCGGAGCAGAGCGCGGAGGGCTTCCCGGGCTTTGATTGACCTGCCTAGACTAATCTTTCAAAAGAGGGTTTAAGGACACAAGGAGTCTATTCCAGTTCGACTCGATGACTATGTCGTACCCGAGTAGACTGTAGTACAGATGCTACTATTGTTGTCGGCCGTCTCCCCAAACGTTTGGTCTGTGGCCTGGCCCGAGCACTCGCTCTCTGACCGCAGGGTTTAATCTGTCAGCTGGGCAGCCGCACCTCATGTGTCAGCGCACATCACATGGCTTGTCAGAAAAACACGGCGATGCTGCAGACGGCATTCATGGCTCACCTTGCCTAAAATCACACTGGGGATTGAGTTTTTTTTTGGGGACCGTTCACCTTTTGTGCTGAGTGTCAGCTGGGACACACCCTCCATTGTGCCGCCTCCCTGGGAAACACCACTGTAACAGGTGAGCACCCCTGTAATCCAGTGTGCCCGCTCTCCCCTCCCCCCCTCGGGCCGAATGATTCGGCAGCACTCACTTAACAGCCAATAAAATAACAGAGATAATCCAGCTATGGAAAACATGCGTCCGTATGCGTGTGAGAGCATGTGCATGGGATGCAGGGGGTGGGGTGGACGTTTCCACGAGGACCAAACAAACTGCCATGCTTTATTAACGACTGTATGAGTTTGTGAAGGTATAAATTTAGCTGGTGATTGTGTAGCACATGACAACTGTGCTGCTGCTTATCAGAACCCGGAGAAGCAAAGACACGGGGCCTAATCAATGTTCCTTTATTACATATATGTGACCCTGGACCACAAAACCAGTCATAAGTAGCACTGGTATATTTGTAGCAATAGCCAACAATACATTGTATGGGTCAAAATTATCGATTTTTCTTTTAAGCCAAAAATCATTAGGTTTCACGAAGGATGTTCCACGAAGATATTTTGTAAATTTCCTACCGTAAATAGATCAAAACTTAATTTTTGATTAGTAATATGCATTGCTAAGAACTTCATTTGGACAACTTTAAAGGCAATTTTCTCAATATTTAGATTTTTTTGCACCCTCAGATTCCAGATTTTCAAATAGTTGTATGTCGGCCAAATATTTTCCTAACAAACCATACATCAATGGAAAGCTTATTTATTCAGCTTTCAGATGATATATAAATCTCAGTTTTACAAAATTGACACTTATGACCCTTATTGTGGTCCAGGGTCACATATAGAATGGAGAATGTACTGAAATATGGATTTATCATGACCTAAAATTATTGAAATCTTTCATTTACAATGAATAATGATCAAATATTGCTCATTTAAACAATCAGACTTACTAAAAAACATGTGTCATAGCTCTGGAGTTTAGTTAAACAAATCCATAATTTTTAAGAAGAAACACCTGATGCAGAATTTAGCTGAATGTGTGAAGTAAGTTTTTTTTCTTGCTTGTTCAGCCAATTGCATGTTTACTTGAGTTTTAATTCTGTGGCTGAAATCAGGAAAACATACTATCATTATACTCTTACTATTTCTGCCTATGTTATTGCTAATATGCTGTTACTACTATGCTATTCTTGCACTACTCAAACTTGCGTCATCGTCATAATAAATATTTTTTAGCAACATATCTGTCAAAAGACCTTCCTCAGGTTGCAAGTTAATGCAAGTTTTTAAATGTATTTTTAATTGCTTTTGTAATTCTGTTTGGTTATCACTGAAATTACCTCATCTGTAAATTAATTATTCAATAAAACCCTGTTTATTATTTGATCTGCACTGCAAAAAATCCTAATCCTGATCAGATCTTCTAGTTGAAATATCTGAAACTCCTTACATTGACATTCAAAGCACATTGTATAGGATATAAAGTATTATGATATTATGTGTTTTCAGAGAATAGTGACTATATCCCTAGATATACTGTAGATAGAAAGTGTTTTCAGGCAGATCTTTTTCACTTGTTATAAAACAAGTCTTAATATCTGATGTAGAAGTAAAAAAGTACATTTATGCTATTTTAAGACTTAAGTTTGAGATATTTTCACTAAAAATGTATTTAATTAAGAAGTCATTTTTAGCTGTGTAAGTGCTGTGGCTATTTTACTAATACCTATGAGAGGGAAATGACCAAGTTTACCAGCATTACAAGGTCATGAACATGAAAGACTGGATGTAACTTTACACAGACAAGATCCAGAAGTGATTCTAATTTCATGCCAACACATATACAGTTTAAATCTACAGGATATATACTTTTTAAAACACTGTATTTTAATGGTTTTGAAATGTCTCAACAATTCAATTGTCAAACACCACAACGAATCTCATCTTTGCTTATTAATTTTTCTTCTCACAGCACTAAATAAGCATGTCCTCTCTCCTCTGGGCTCCCTCAAGGCATATTCTTTAATTATGTTAATTAATTCATATTCTACCCACAATACATGCAGCCCTCACTCACAATTACCCGCAAAAAGCCAGCATTTCAATCTTTAAAGGGCTACAGCTCAGAAACACTTTCGTGCGAAGAAGTTACATGGCCGAAGTTTTATCAAGGATTCATCAAGCTGGGGGAAGGGTTTGATAGTATAAAGTTGTGAGGCCTGGACAATCCCCTCCTTAATTCCCAGTGAGTAATGCACCTCCTGAGCACTGCTGCTGTTACATCACCTCTTATTCAGTGCTGTAACTGAAATTCTAAGGATTAGCTGGCGTTAATACCGCATTATGACTAGGCCCTCGTCGGACAAAAACACTTTCCAGAGATTTCCCCCACACCATTATCTAGTCCCAAACTCACATCTCATATCCAATCTGGTTTTAAATATAGCCTACTACTTGTATGGTGTCCGGTATTTATGTGGGGCGCACAGCGGGCAAAGAAGGATTTCTGAAATTGAACTTTCAGCCTAATTGTGACGCTAGATTAAATCAGTGAAAATGTGCAGCGCTGCATTGTCTGCAGACCGGGATTAACAGAGATTACACATGCTCATTTTCACAAAGGCATCATCTGAATGCTCAACGCTCATTTAGCTGACGAAGGAAGTTTATACTAAATCATTTTGTTGGTCCTCGGGACAGTCTCAGATGGGTTTTTACTGAATCCCCTGCTATAAAATCTCCGCCTTGCATCCCTCCCCCCGGTTTTTGAGAACCGGAGAACGAAGAGTTCTGACGCATTTGGAAGGACACCTGTCTCCCGTGCAGCACAGCGAAGCGCTAGGCAGGCCGCTGGCCCATCTTGGCAGTGAACGCTAGCGAGAGGAGCACAGATAATTACAAACTCCAGGGAGGCCGTAGGACCAACCTGTTCCTCTAGTCTGATCCAGCAGGTCCTTGTGGCCAACACCACCTCTTTCAAGACCCCCTCCGACCCCCCTCCCCCCTTCAGGCACACCACACAATGATACGGTCATCACACAAAAGAGATGGTGCCCCTCGGCTTTCTCAACAAGAGTACCTTATAATCCAGTCCGTGGAGTTTATTCATGACTGTTTTGTATAGTCAGGATGTTGCTGACACACCTAGAACCTCATTTCACATCATATTTGTAGGTCTGATGCATACTTGAGAAATCATTTAATTGTGATACACAGGCTCTGTTCCAAAACCTAATTAGCAAGTGAGTCTAATTCTCTACATAGGCAGCTCAATGAGTTATACAAATGTGACCCTGGACCACAAAACCAGTCTTAGTCGCTGGGGTATATTTGTAGCAATAGCCAAAAATACATTGTATGGGTCAAAATGATTGATTTTTCTTTTATGCCAAAAATCATTAGGATATTAAGTAAAGATCATGTTCCATGAAGATATTTTGTAAATTTCCTACTGCACATATATTAAAACTAAATTTCTGATAGTAATATGCATTGCTAAGAACTTCACTTGGACAACTTTAAAAGCGATTTTCTCAATATTTTGATTTTTTTTGCACCCTCAGATTCCAGATTTTCAAATAGTTGTATGTCGGCCAAATATTGTCCTATCCTAACAAATCATACATCAATGGAAAGCTTATTTATTCAGCTTTCAGATGATGTATAAATCTCAATTTCGAAAAATTGACCCTTATGACTTTTGTCTGGTCCATATGGTTTTGTGGTCCAGGGTCACAAATAGCTAACTTGATTTGAGTTTGGTGTTCACATGTTGCTAAACAGTACTCTAATAAGCATAAAAATACACAAAATGTTCAAAGGTTTGTCTAGTAAGACAAATGCATTTATTTGATCACAGTAAGACAGTAAGAATAGTATAATTGGGAAATATTATTGCAACTGAAAATAATTGTTTTCTATTTAAATATTTTTTAAAATTTGTCAGCATCATTACTCCAGTCTTCAGTGTCACATGATCCTTCAGAAATCATTCTAATATGCTGATTTGCTGCTCAAGAAACATTTCTTATTATCATCAATGTTGAAAACAGTTTAGCTATTTAATTTTTTGTTAGAACCATCTTTATTTTCACTTTTTATCAATTTAAAGCATTCAAAAAAAGGATTTATTTTAAAAAATCTTACTGACCTCAAACTTTTGAGCTGTAGTGAACACAGCACACAAAAATATTGGGTAAATTGGTTAATATTTCGATTAATCAAAGGTTGTTGTAAGTATCTCCCTTACTTTCTCCATCATTTTCGATATATTTGTTTCTCTTCAGTGCATTATGAGATTGCCTTCACTGCAAATGAGACATGCTGCCACAGAATTCGGCATAAAAAGTATCTTAGAAAACAGGTGGGTTAAATACAACCCAGTGCTGGGTAAAATAGGGACAAACCCAGCAATTGGGTTGTTTTGACCCAGCGGTTGGGTAACTACCCAGAAGGTTGGGTTAAACATTTAACCCAACCGCTGGGTCAAAACAACCCAATTGCTGGGTTTGTTCCTATTTTACCCAGCACTGGGTTGTATTTAACCCAGCATTTTTTAGAGTGCAGCATTAACACTGTCTTGCACCAAGAGCACACTTAAAATGCTACACTCACTAAGTTTAGGTACAGAGTAATTGTATCCGATTCATTACTGGGTTGGGCTATCTTTATTCAATAAATGTCAGCAAACACAATCAAATTTAGCAAATGTTGACCAGGTTAATGTTTGCATGTCATAAAATTCACTGAAGCTCCAAGATAAAGTGATTCTAAAAAGCATAATGTTTGATTTGTGACCTTATTTTTTCAGTGTCTGGTGGATGTTGAGCAGCTTTGGCATGTGAACGTACCGCTGAGGATCTCTTTGAGGCTCTTGAACCAAATCTCACAGTGGTCCGCACTGAGGTTGTTGAGGTGGATGGCATGCTCCTTGAGTTTGAGCCCTTTCTTCTTGCACTGGAAGAGTGTGATGCCCAGCAGAGTTCCGCCCGTCTGCTGCCCCGCAGAGCGCCGCCGCTTTACCTTCACAGCAAACACGTCCTTAAGCTCCACATACTCTTCCTGGTTCTTCACATCACGGTCAGCTAAAGCAAACACACAAGATATATTTAAAAGTCATATTACACATTTTTCCCTCCTGAGTTGGGTTTTAACGTTATGTGTTTAAATTTAATGTAATTTTTTTTAAAAATCTTTTTCCACCCTAATTGACCCTTAAAGGCCTGGTTAAATTTAAAACTCTAATATGTAAATGCCAATGTGAACTTTTCGGCACTTATTCACAGGCAGTGGGTTTGCATTCATATCTAGTAGGAAATGACTTTCAGCATAAGTGCTTGGGAGAAAGTTTTACTTCAAAACAACAAGCAAATATGATTTACGAAAAATATGACACCGGCTTATTTAAGTTTGGCTATTTATGCTGATTTATTTTTTTATTTTTTTTGATAACAGGGAAGCAGCACTTGACAATTAAACAGGTTTAAAGGCATAGTTCACCAAAAAAAAAAAAAAGTAAAATATTGTTACTATTTCAAAGAACTGTTTTCTATTTTAATATATTTTAAAATGTCTTTATTCTTGCAATGGCAATCGTCAGCCTTCAGGGTCACATGATCCTTCAGAAATCATTCTAATATGTTGATTTGGTGCTCAAGAAACATTTCTTTTTATTATTACCAACATTGAAAACAGTTGTGCTGCTTAATATTTTTTGTAGAAACTGATTTTTTTTTCAGAATTACCTGATGCATAGAAAGTTCAGAATAACAACATTTATTTGAAATATAATTTTTAACAACGTAAACGTCTTTACTGTCACTTTTGATCAATTTAATGTGTCCTTGTTAAATAAAAGTATTCATTACTTCTTACTGACCCCAAACCTTTGAACTGTTTTTGCCCATTCAAGAAAGATCAGTGGAGTCTCAATAACAGACCCCTTTGACATTCAATGTATAGACAAAATATGTTTAACATTTCCTCTTTGAAACAACATCATAATGATTCAGTGACGAGACTTTTCATTTTTGAGTGAACTATCTCTTTAATTCTTCTACGAGAACCAAAACAAACACAATAAAGTTTTAATGGGTGAGAATTCAGACTTTCAACAGCGCTGCACTTGATACCCCAGCGTTACGTTGGGCTACGAGCTTCCTATTCTCCCCTGGCCCCCCGCTGTAAACCATTACCCACAGGCAAACTCCAATTAAGCCACACTGAAATCTGTTGCCGAGCTTCAAGATGGACAGAGTTCTGTAGCTGCCTCTCTAAATGACAGTCTCTCTCCTTGTGTGAAAGCTTTTCTTCATTAGGAGCACCCCAAGCCGCACCTCCGCGTTTCAGAACATTAACTACCCTCTCACATTACTGTGCAGGACACCCGCTGCCATCTGTTCCTACTTAGGCTTCTGCTCGAACCTCTCTATACCTCCACCACTCTATTTATTTAACTCCGAAGCTGCGTTTCATTGTGGTCACTCTACAAAAACCCAGAGTCAATTGAATTAGTGGGAATAGGAGATAATCTCTCCCGGCAGAGCTTTCCGAGAGCCGGGGCAAATGACAAAGTGGCCGTGTTAACGGCCGTGTACAGGAAGCTTCCTCCGAGGGGGCGAGGGAGGGTCTTGAAGGTTAGGTGGAGACCAGGACAAGGCTGAAAAGCGGGGTTTCTCCCTGCTACATTAGAGTAAGCCTGCGCCTTGTCCGACTCAATCTTGGCACATCTGCCTGATGCCGACCGTAAACAGGATTAGAGAAGGACTTATCTGCTTGATGCTAATTGTGTTGCAGTTTTTGCACATGTCCACCCTTTTAATAGAGAGACTCCAAATGTTGCTGTACAACTGCCCTTTTAAGGCAGCGCTTATCAGCATGTGCACTAGTCAGGTTGGTCTGGGCTCTGAGTTTTTTTAAGTCTTTGGCAATAGGACCTAATTAGTCCCTCCAATTAAGAGCAGGAAAATTGAGTTTAAATGAGCGGCCCGCTAAGTAGAAGCAATGAGATGTAGATTGAGATAATACACCTGGTAAAGCATGAGTCTGACTGGTGTTTCCTGCTGATCTGCTCAAAAAACAGGCCACACAATTGGAACTTTACTTTTTGCTAATACTGTGCTCTCTCTATTTTTGGGAGCCCATAAATTTTTGCTTACACAAACTTTTTTTTTTATATATCTCTATTATATTTTAGCCACTTTACAGCTCCACATTTGCTAATCTATTTTTAAGGAAATGATGCAACTTTAACAACTACTTTAAAATTGGCAGCAAAATTAATCTCTTGACGTGGCTTTGCTGATGCAATTAGAAAGCTAACGCAAGTATTAGAAAGCTGACGTAAGCTGAAATTATGCCATGCCGTTGCACAATAAAAGTCACTGAATGTTTTTTTTCCCCCCACGATTATTTCATTTAAAGTTGGTCATATTCCAATTATGTATGCATCATGTGAAAGTGGTTACTCAATTATCATTATTCAAATAAGAATCTTAAAAAAGACAACTGGCATATGCCTATATTAGGAATGCTGTGTCACATAAACACCTTATTCTGAATATCAATTTTACTGGAATAATTAAGTAATAATGGGAGCTTTTCGTGATATAGGCAATAGTGTCTAGAAGTTGTAACCAAACACAATGATATCAAACCTGCCTTATATTTAATATATAGGGCCTGTAGGGATATAGTTACTTTACTATCTTTTCACACTGAGGACAACTGAGGGATTCATATGCAACTATTACAGAAGGTTCAAACGCTCACTGATGCTCCAGAAGGAAAAACATTGCATTAAGAGCCGGGGGTGAAAACTTTTGAACAAAATGGAGATGTGTGTGCATTTTTCTTATTTTGCCTAAATATCATATTTTTTCATTTAGTACTGCCCTTCAGAGGCTACAGAAGATACTTACATGTTTCCCAGAAGACAAAATAAGTTAAATCTTAACGCATGGTTTTTCCTTCTGCAGCATCAGTGAGCGTTTGAACCTTCTGTAATAGTTGCATATGAGTCTCTCGGTTGTCCTCAGTGAGAAAAGATGGATCTCAAAATCATTCAGTCATTGTTGGAAAGGTTTCAAATACACAAAAATGCTGGAAAACCAAATAATTTGTGGGACCTGAAGGATTTTTCTGAAGAACAGCAGGCAGCTTAACTGTTCAGGACAAACAAGGGACTCATGAACAACTATCACTAAACAAAAAAAACACAGCTGTGGATCATCCAGGTAACAACACAGTATTAAGAATCACAGTATTAATGAACGGGGTTATTTTTATAAATTCAATATTATTTTCTCTTGTGGACTATATGTAAACATCTTTTATGTGAAATATCTTATTCAGGTCAGTACTAAATAAACAATAACATGCATTTTGTATGATCCCTCTTATCTTGGTAAAATAATTAACATTTTGCAGATTCTGAAACGGGGATGTAAACTTTTGACCTCAACTGTAATTGATGGCTGAAATGTAATTTTGGGATAAACTGTCCCTTTGTATGCCACAGGTAATCATGTGATCATGTTGATGGTGATTACCGGTGGCATATACACACACTCACAAGTTCATACAGTACATAATCTGAAAGATTCTATATTGCTGTAATAAAAAAGGCAAAACACACCTTTAAGATGCATTGACAGAATATGTAGATTTCTTGTAAAAGCCGTCATGCCTTTTTTGTGTGATCTAAAAGGGATTTGAGAGTAATCCATACAGAAACCCAAAGTTGGGGATAGAGAAGGGGGTTGAAGAAGATTTTGGCTGCTGGTGCCTCTGCTGCAGGGCACACAAGTTCACAAATAAGAAGGGCCATATGTTCAGGGTCATTGGTCTAAAGGGGCTGCAAGGGGCCAAATCAATATGACACGTCTGGTAACACACGAGGTCATATAACACAGAGCCCTCCTGAAGACTGACTATGGATCTGTCGTCTCCGGAGATCTCATCTCTCTCATTGACAATTACATGCGTGTCTGTGTGTGGACACCACTCACAGCCAGCAATGACACGCACACATGCTCTCATCATACTCACCGGCTGCTGATTCATGTTTTCTGGATTATTATGAAATCAGGCTGGATGAAATGAATCTCAGTAGAGTAGGACGAGTAGTTACACTTGCTCATTTTTTTTCTGAAAATGTTTAGACTAAAGTTTTGGAATTGTGCCTCAAACATCTTTGAGATTTATTGTCATTAATGTAGAAATTAAATTGATAACTTAATTGCAAAATCCAGTGTTATAGTCATAACATATACTGTATGACTCAGTGTATTTTTAAGTTATAGAGTTATATAGAATTTTTTTTTTTAGCAGACAATGCATGGTGGTTGTTTACTGGTCCAAGTATCTATGACGTCTTCAAAAAGCCACATGATTAAATATTATTCATGCCCAATACACCTTACTTTGTGTTAGTGATCTAAACAAATCCCTAACATATGATAAATATTATTAGTGATGCCTGGCTTAGCAAAAATGAACCTAAATCCCAAAATTGCATGGACAAGTGCACTGTGCATCATGCATGCAAAACAAAAATAATTTTAAATGATCTTTTTCTGTTAAGAATTACTGGTTGTCATAAAAGCTTTGCATGCTAGGAAACTGTTAATTAGTTTGAAAATACCAATTCTGTTGAACCTCTCAAGGCGGATATTCAGAGAGCAGAAAACAAAGCAGGGAACAATGTGTCTGAGGCCCCCAGCGTGGCAAGTGTCATATTCTGGCGCACATGAGGCTGATTTCAGATGACAAGATGGGAACAGCCCTTCATTTGAGGCACAGTAAGACACAGGGAGATTAAATAAAACTGTGCACTCTTCTAGAAAACTTTATTGCTTCCAGATGGATACAAGCTTCCTCTCAGCAGCGCTCCGGCAAAGGCGAGACGCAGGGGGCCCCGACGTCATGTCATCATGCAACTAATGTATGGACAAAAAGAATCAATTCTACACCAGCAGTGATCTGAGCTGTTAGATTTTAATACAGTGAGATTTCAATATACATGTGGTCTGATGTATATGCATTGATTTTACTAGCGGTGCTTGAAGAATCACTTTTAGTATTGCTCATACTTAACATCAGTTATATGAAAAACCTAAGTATTATGTTACTCATCTCATACTGTTTGTGAGCCAGACATAAATTATATCTGTGGCTAGCTGAGAAGTGTTTTGTTACTTTTTTAAGTGATTAGACTAACAATTTTTGCCTGTTAGACAATAAAATGGTCAAATAAGATGGACCCAAGCCATATCTAGATATGTTTGCCAGTGGGCAAGAAGATTATGACACAAATAATCATGGTTTTGGACTTGTTTTTCAGTAAAAATCATTAAAACAAGATAAGCAACACTGCATAATATATTAAGACTTTGTTGTTGTTTTTTCCCACTTGTCCATAAAATATTCCACTTGTTTTTTCCTCTTGTTTTTAACTTAAAAACAAGTTGTTTTCAGATGGTAAAATTAATTTAAAAAATCTGCCAGGGCAGTAAGATAAGAAGACACTTGTATTAAAGATACAACTAAAACAAGTCTTAATATCTAATGATGCTTGCGTTTCAAGTAAATTAAAATCATGTTTCATAGATTTTTAGATATTTTAACCAGGAAAATTTGACTTCAAGAGCATGAGTTTGCAGTGTGAAGACTTTAAATGGGTCCTATTATGCTCTTTTACAAAGTCTTGATTTTGTTTTGGGGGTGTACTAGAACAGTCTCTCATATTAGGTTGTTCGAAAAACCCATTATTTTTCACATATTTTACATTATTACAACACCTCTCTCCCCAGTCTGGCATGAACGGCTTGAATAGTTCCTGTATCAAATGAAAGCCCGACCAGGTCTCGTCCCATTTGTCGGTATTTGTGATATCACAAATCCTGGAAATTATGCGTTGTAGTCCAAACGAGTCGTTCATTGTAGTTCATAAGTGATTTCTGATTTGAGCTTTGTAACTTTGCAGATCTTTTTTATGCTCAAACAGCAACATTACAGACTAACTAAAGTTGAAAAAAGTGAAAAAGCATAATAGGACCCCTTTAAGGTAGGCTAATCAACTTGAACCAGCAACAAGTAACCTCATAGAAACCTCTAGAAACTGCATAGCAAAGCCCTGGTAACCACCTACAACATCCTAGTATCATTCTAGTGAAATTTGCACAAGTAAGCACCACTCTTTCCTTCAGAAAATATAAAAATCTATAGTTACTTCTCCATATAGAAAATATCCCTGAATGTCTTTTAAATCTCATCTGTTCACCTGCATTCACAGGGTGCAGTTTGGCAGAGGGTCTCTTTGTCTCATCTTCTCCCTACTCGTTGTTGATGCGTGCAGCGCTCTCACAGATTAAACTAATACCGTGGTTTGAACAGGGTCCAACTGCGGAAAGCCTGTGCCAGGTCAGCAAGCCACTCTTTGCCCCCATGTTGTGTGGGGCCATGTGGTTCCCAGCATGGCGTCCGAGAGCATATTTTCCACCTGTGCCTGTGGAAGCCTGTGTGCCCAGACCCACAAACCAAAACCCAATATTTACATTTTTATATTGCCGTTTTCAAGCCCCCAGGATGCAAACAAAGGAGACGGCGTCTGCTTGTTCCCTGTGTGCAATTAGACTGTGACACTGTATATCCCTATTGTAATACAGAGGGGTCACACACTTGAACTTTGACTGTGTTCGGTACACAAGCCAGCTGAGTGGCGTGTGTGAGACAGTCTGCTTGATAAATAGCATTTTAAAGAGTCTATAAAACGAAACACTGCTTTGCATGGGCAATGCAGCTTATTACTGTATATTTTGGTTTTGGTCTGTGCATGCAGATTTCCATCATAGCATACATCCCCTTGTGTTTTTTTAATTAAATTAAATATGTTTTGGCAATAAGTGTAATACTCTCACTTTACTGTTTAAATACATTTGACTGATTTATCCGTCAAGGTCAAAAGTGAATTAGAATCCAATTTGTGGTTCTGGACAGGCCTGGAACTTTTGATGTTTTTGTTTTGATTTCTGTTTTGTTTTGTTGTTTAATATTGGTTAATTAAATTAAATATATTTTTGCTAATTTATGCATTCAGCTACCAATAAGAGTGTAATGCTCTCTGCTTTACTATTAAAATACATTTCACTGATTTTTCTGTCAAGGTCAGTGGAAAAATAAACGCAATAAAAATTTCCATTATCATCAAAATTTATTTTGATGTTTTGTTTTTTGTGGTTTTGTTTAGCCACATTTTGTTTTCATTTGTTTTGTTTTGTTATAGTTTTGTTTGTTTTGTCAGTAAGGTCAAGTGTTCTTTGGAATTTTTCAAAATATCTTCTTTTGGGTTTTGCAACCGAATGAAAGGCATACAAATTTGGAACAACTTGTGTTTATAACAATTTGCCCTGGTGAAAACACTGCAGGCTTACAGCGAGATGCATTTCATGCAATGCAAAACTGCTCTTATTCTCATTCTTATGCTGTCATGCACTTTTGGAAGCATGTACGTCTATCTCGTTGGGTCAGTAACCAGAGGCTCCTACTCTGAGTCTCAGGTGTTAGTAGAAGAGCTGAGCATGTCTCAGCATAATGACTCATTATTGATGCTAATGATGTTCTGCTCATTATTTTTAAACAGGCTCTAGAAACAAACAATTATCGTCACCTACTTTTCATTATGCTCCCGGCCAAAATAATTTTAAAGATATGAAAGGAAAAAAATGTGTAAGACTGGATAGCTTAAATGTAAAATAACTTCATTAATGTGGCTAAATTGCTAAATTAACATTACTTATCAGCTTATCTGAAGTTGCAAAACATGTTTTTTGATGGTTGATTGATATTTATTGAAGAGTATAACGTTATGTAGAACTGACGTTGACTCTGCCCAGCATTTTTCCATGCGGAGTATGGAGAATGTGTCTGGACTAAAAAATGTCCCCCTTCTGTCCCTCGGTACTGTGAAATGGGATCAGATAACCTCAGCGGTGCAATTAGCCTCAGAAATCTGAGGCTGAGCCAGTCAGTCCAGTTCCAGAGAGCTACACTGGGGCAGATGCTCCATGCTGACCGCAATGGTCAACCAAAGTCCTCCGAGTTCTGGGAAAAACAGGTCATTTTCAAAGATCTAGTACCACAGCTTGTGTATGGTAAACCATCTAACATTTGCTTGCATGACATGCTCGTTCAGCTCAGCGCTCATATAAATGGCTAGTAATCGATGAAACAAAAGCTGAGAACTAAAGTCAATATGTTAGGATCTAATCTGAAACAAAATCATTTTAAAATGCATATAGAAGAAGAATGGCATTGTGCATCTCTCATCTAATGTATTATTCCATCTTAGAGATAAGTGAGCATGCATAGAGGAAATACTCTATAAAGTAATTAGATTCTCTCAAGAAAGAAAATCCCTACAGTGGTCATATCTGATTATGGATTTAAAAATAGCAGTTTAATCCAGACATGTTCTTTTTTTATTATTATTATTGCACAGAGGTTGTTCTTCATAGCTCAGAAGACCTAATTGAGTTCTTAGCTTGACTTTCATCAGATTTTTATCCTAAAACTGCTTAGGACACAACAGTTGAGATATAGTTTTGTTTTATGCCAATTTTAATATTAAATAATGTCTGATTTCGTATTAATCTCAAATTTTACATGCCGACTCGAAATTGAGACTTCTGAAACTCTGACATGTGAGATTATAAGGGTGTATTGTCAGTACAAAATCTGAGAAACAAAATACTTCCATATAATCTCATTGCTCTCAGAAGAATTAATTGAGATACTGAAGCAATCTCATGTGTGATTTTTTTTCCCCCTATACGTTCATCTCCTGAAATTAGCCATCATTTAAGCAGCAGAATTCAGTGCAAACATTTTAGCGGTGGAATACGACTCAGTGTTTATATAATATGCATCATTTACTTAAACTGTTGCCTTCCAGTTTTATGATTAAAAAAATAAATAAAAGCATACATTTGCAATCTTTGACCCAGGAGATTTGTTTGTATAAGACTACAGAGCCAGAGGTAAAATCAGCGCACACATGGCGTGAACCCACCAGAGTGATCTAGATGAACTGCGTGGACTGGAGGCGTGAACTGCTCTGGCACCCAGATCAAATCACGGTGTTTGTACATTCAGCAGACAAACTGAAGTAAAGCCAAGGCCAATGCTAAGCAAATTCAGGGTTCAAAAAGTCAAACCCAGATCCCTTTGGCAAACAATCCCAGTCTCCCGCGTGCTTCTATGGTTGTGGCTGAATATGAGGCCAATTCACCCGGCACTACTTTCATTTCTAAAAGGTGAGCTAACTGGCAGGTTGTTTACTCTGGATCGGCTGATGCCATGAGAGAATTATTCAGTGGTATTTTTAAAACATACAGTAGAAATAGTGCTGACCTCTAAAAAAAGAAACATTATATATTATTTACGGTTTGTCCTGTTGTCAGCTCCGTGACTAGTGGCGTCTTAAAGGGAAAGTTCACCCAAAAATTAAACTTCTGTCTCATATTATTCCAAATCCACATGATTTTCTTCTGACAAAAGACAAAAAAGTGTCACAAAAGTATTCAAGAACAAACCTCATATTCTGAGTAAAAGTTACAATGGAGGGCAAGAATGTCAGTGACTTCTATAAATATGTGTGTGTGTGTATATATATATATATATATATATATACACACACACTTTTGATCCAACAATTGGAATAATTATGATTTTTTTTTTATGCTTTTTTTTTTTTTTTGAGTAACGTTGCTTGGGCACTTTCCCATTGAGAATTAACAAATTTCTATTTGGATATTTTAGATCAGTCGTGGGATCTGTGTCTCACTTGGTTGCCCATTGATTTTTGAAAATAAGTCATTCAACAACTGACTAATAACCTTTTCTTTGCCATTAAATCACTGAACCTAAACATAGAAGCCTGATAAAAATGCTCATTTAAAAGAAAAAATCTTAGAAAAATCTCAGATGGACTTAGAGGTTTTTGCATCAAACTGTTTAAATGTTAAGAAGTAAATTTGATAACAGCCTTTTCTGTTTTGTAGGTCTAAAGCATGTGACATTGCAAATAAAACGCATAATCAAAAATTAAGCAACGGGAGATGTAAACAGAGGTATCACATCATCACTGAAATCCAACACACAGTGTTGTCATAGAAACAAGCACTGAAATGCCACATTGCAATCATGTAATTTGATATTGTGTTTGTCTGCTGGTTAATGTCCTTCAATCTCTCTCAGTTGTCTGTAGTGAGGGATCAGGGGCAATATTCTGATCTGTTATCCCTCGGCAGAAAAAAGCACATGAGCGTCAAATAGAGAACCCCAGCATATCGGGATCTCGCTGTCATTTTTTGGCATTTTCGAGAGAACATTTGGTAAAGGCCATAGGGGGTTATTAGATGAATGCTTTCTGTGTAATGAGAGCTCTGGCTTAATAACATTAGCTTGGATCACAGATGAAAAGTACTGTCTATAAAGCTTACGCTGACTGAAAGTCTCTCTTGCACTCGGCAGCGCTCACACTTTGAAGTGCCAGTGCAAAACAACAGCCAAAGACAGGAAGTACATGCCTCAGCTTCAAACTGCTGGGCGTGTTTCAAAATTGTTTCATTTTCCCCATTCGGTTTTGTTCCCTGATCAAACAGCATAAATCAAGAATCCACTCTTTAAGAGCAAATTTGGAGGGCTTTTTTAATGAATGCCTCAAAGACGACAGCAAAGGTGGTCTTATATTCATATTTATGCACGTTTATATTTGACGCTGCTGCATTTTCCATATAAAGGCCCCCTCATGTTTGCATATATTTCTAGTAACTCAAAATGTAGGTGGATTCCTTAAATAAAACGCAAAGCGAAAAACTACACCGCTTAGATTTTCACTGATATTGAATGAAATCAAATCCTCCTAAAGTCATATGGTTATCTTCTTAGTGTAATGATGCAGATGGTACTTTTGAGTATCATTTACTTGGACATTTGCTAACTGTCCACAAGACTGACAGATGCCCTACTTTAGGTGGTCACAACAGTCAGCCGGAGTCCATTACCAACACAGCTGTTACACATGATTTTCTGGCAGGACTAACATTACCCCCTTTTCCCCCCTTTATTTGGATTGTTATATTGTTGTAGCCCTCTTTTGTTTGTGTAATTATTACAGTAGGGTACAATGCAGCTAAAGGCCGCCCAGAGTTTGCTTACTTCTGGTTTACAACGATCAACATATTTTATTGAATATTGATGGAGCAGCACACTCTTTGTGAAAATAAATGACAAAGAAGTGTATTTTTTATTAAAAAGCATTTAAAAGGGATCTTTTTGGACCTTTTTAATTTTGCAACAAGGGGGCTTTTTTACTTCACACGGATCCACGAGAACTACTAGAAATGCTGTATTATGCATGCCAGGCCAGTAGTTGGTGATGTCTTTTTCTAAAGAAACATTACACCCCTATACTGAACGCATAATATGCATATGCATGACATCACCGTGTTCACAAATTCACATTTTCATAGTTTACACTGAAATAATAATGGTATCGTTTTCAAAAACTTGCATTTTGAAACCGGTTTGCAGTTTGCATTTTCAGGCCCACAAAACACCCTTGTCATGTAAATGAACAGCCAAAATGCATAAAAAGTTTTCTGTTTTAAAACAGTCTTGAAAACAACCCCTCAAACGGTAGAGCCTAGCGACACCAAGATCATGAGTTCATTTCCCAAGGAATGCATAATCTAATAAAATGTATACCTTTGTTGCAATGTAAGTGCAATGTAAGTTTTTCATCTCTAAATATAAGTGATCATTTCAAGGATTCTCATTAGCTACATATCTGCAACCTTGTCTTAGATCCGCATTTGTCATTGAAGCAATAGCATTGTGGATGATGTCACTTTGTTTTGCAAACTTTATAGAGACAAACAGGTGTTTAAAAAAGCTGTGCTGTGGTAGAAGGATGCATATATTTCTGAAAATGCAACTTTTTGATGTGTGAGTCTAGAGTTTGTGTGTTAATTGTAGGCCTAAGTGTGCATCATGTGTTAGGTCTACACTGTAAAAAATTAATGTGAAATCTACAGGAATTTACTGTGTTTGTGCACAGGAAATTACTGTATACTAGTTCACAGTAGAATACCGTAGTTTCTGTCAAAATTGCAGTAATGTAAGAAGTACTGTGAGTGTCACAGTAACCAGCAATGTCTTGCAGAAAATCACAGTAACTTCCAATGTATTGTAGAAAACACAACAAGCGGTTATGTACTGTAGAAAATCACAGTAATTACCAATGTATTGTAGAAAACACAACAAGCGGTTATGTACTGTAGAAAATCACAGTAATTACCAATGTATTGTAGAAAACACAACAAGCAGTTATGTTCTGTAGAAAATTACAGTAACCAACAATGTGCTGTAAAAAAAAAAAAAGGATATTATTTATATCCAGCATAGTTTTCACAAGAGAGCGGGCGTGACTATTTGTAACTTGAATGTGTTTGGCTTCTGGTGTCTTTCGCTTCCAGTTATTTTACCTGTACAAAAACAGCCCATTACACTGCTTCATACAAACTTTTAATTATTATCATATTATTTTAACTTCAGTATCATAATCATAAATTCACCCCCCAGAACGCGATTTCACCATACTGCCATACACTAGGGTTTTCTGAAACCCAGCCACTGGGATAGAGAAGGAAAACATAGTAGCCTATTTGGTTTCCAGCCAATAACTGCATTTAATTTGACCTCACTGTAATTCAATTACATTTTAGGTTTGAATAGAGAATACAGGAAGCAAATGTATTCTTTAATAAAAATACATTTTTTTTAAATGACCAGACGGTCATCAAGATTTTATTGTTTTCAACACTTCTAGCAATAAGTGAAGAATGATAAATGAAGCTTGTTATGATGAGCCGTGACTTTAGATAAATGAATATTTATATTTAAATCGTGCAACATGCATTATTTATTTCATATTCATTTTTATTATATTATTTTTATTTGGGCTGAACCAATACAACTAAACAGCTATCTGTACAACTATCGGTACCAATAGTCTAATGGTTAGCACACTGATATATAGTGCAACTGTGTCTCTGGCAACCCGTGTTCGATTCCTGGCTTAAGGTCCTATGCTGATCATTCCACACTGTCCTGTGTAATAAGCACAAAAAGGCACAAAAAAAAAGGTTGCACTTGCAAATTTGTGAGTTTTACTTTACAGTTACATGGTTGCTACTGTAAATGAAAACAGCAAAAATATGGTTATTTCTTCTACAGTAAGTTACTTGTCACTAGCTGCCAGTTAATTACTGTAGTTATTTTCTACAGTAAGTTACTTGTCACTTGTTGCCAGTAAAATTACTGAAGTTATTTTCTACAGTAAGTTACTTGTCACTTGTTGCCAGTTAATTACTGTAGTTATTTTCTATAGTAAGTTACTTGTCACTTGCTGCCAGTCAATTACTGTAGTTATTTTCTACAGTAAGTTACTTGTCACTTGCTTCTGGTCAATTACTGTGCTTTTTCTACAGTAAGTTACTTGTCACTTGCTGCCAGTCAATTACTGTAGTTATTTTCTACAGTAAGTTACTTGTCACTTGCTTCTGGTCAATTACTGTGCTTTTTCTACAGTAAGTTACTTGTCACTTGCTTCTGGTCAATTACTGTGCTTTTTATACAGTAAGTTACTTGTCACTTGTTGCCAGTTAATTACTGAAGTTATTTTCTATAGTAAGTTACTTGTCACTTGTTGCCAGTTAATTACTGAAGTTATTTTCTATAGTAAGTTACTTGTCACTTGTTGCCAGTTAATTACTGTAGTTATTTTCTATAGTAAGTTACTTGTCACTTGCTGCCAGTCAATTACTGTAGTTATTTTCTACAGTAAGTTACTTGTCACTTGCTTCTGGTCAATTACTGTGCTTTTTCTACAGTAAGTTACTTGTCACTTGCTGCCAGTTAATTACTGTGAATTTCACAGTCAGTTTCTTACAGTGTATATATACATAACCAATGTAAGAGGAAGAGGCCCAATGATTCTAAATTCAAAACCAATTAATTCCAAAACATTCATAAAACCAAGTTTCTACAGTCTCTGTCTTAAATCTCAGTAAGCACTTTTCTCTTCTTTGTATTCATGTACAAAACAGAAACATATAGGCCTACATAACCAAAATAAGAAAGAGTGAATACAAATTAAACGATTCATTCTAAAATTTCGAATGCAATTATTCATTCTAACATTCTAAAACGGTCATAAAACCATACAAATTACAGGCTAGCCTACAGCCATTGCTTATTTTGAGTCCAGTGCTAATAAATCTCAGCAAGCACTTTTCCGATGCTGAGATTGCATGCGCAGTGTACACGAGGCGCAGTCGTGTCTGTAAACACGATAAATGAATAAATAGCTTGCTTGTATGACTTCGAGCGCCAGACACACAGAAAGTAAACAGGAGTAGCATGCAATCACCATGGAAACGGCAGCAAACAGAGCGCGGAGCTGCTCACCTGTAGGGGTCTCGGGCTGTATGGGCGTCCATGTCACCCGCGTTTCCGTGAGAACCACGTCGTGGCTCTTCTTCCCGATTTGGAAGATTCCTCTCCCAATCGGTTCGTCCGGTCTATGTTTCTTTTCTGTTCGCCCCTTATCGGCGTCATCCGTGCATAACTGAGGGGCCGAGACGGAGCGTCTCTCGTTTTGCTGCTGCTGCTGTTTTCGCTTTTTCTTTTTTGCCTTGACTCGCTTTCTCGTCCCGCGAGGAGACACCGGTTGCGTCTCGCGCAACTCGTCCTGACTCTCCGACCACGCGTTGAGGACATTTATCGATTTACACGGGGATTCAAACATAACGTCAAAGCTTGCGGGGCAAACTGGCCTTTGTGTCTTAATTTACCGGCTTTCGGTCGCTAGGCTCCTGAGGAAGTTCCTCGTCTGCATGCACCTCTAGAGCGCGCGCGCCCGCTGGGCTTTAATAGCCGAGCACGCGCATTTAGTCTGTTATTACCAGTGTTGGGGAAAGTTACTTTTAAAAGTAATGCGTTACAATATTACGTTACTCCATAAAAAAGTAACTAATTACGTTACTTCGTTACTTTTTATGGAAAGTCATGCGTTACGTTACTTTTGCGTTACTTTTTAAATCTGGAATCAGGGCTTGCTTGTTTGCTTTTAAAATAAAAAAGTTAAATTTTTGGCAAATATAAAAGCCCTTTCACACCAAAAGTGAAATGAATGCGCCTCAGGCTGAAGGGAAAGTAAATTTAGGTCCGTACAGTAGAATGCAGAAGAAATCTCAACACACTTCAGCAATAAAAAAAGACACACAAATGTTGTCTAGAGTCATTTTTGCTTATTAGTACGGTTGAACTGGATCATCGAAGGTCAGAAGCAAAGACATTGCTTAATAGAATGGGATTAAATACATAAAGGATATTTGTGTTGTTTAACATTTAATTATTGCAGGTTCGCGTCATATTCTGAGTTGCATTATTTTTATTCATTTTGAGCAATACTGAATCTGTGTGTGTTTTTTTTTTGTGAGTGAGGGAGATGAATTAATGCATATTCATATTTATTTTAGAACTACAGTAACATCTGATTTCTCTCAACATGGGGACAGGAGAGCCCTCAATCAATAAATTGGAAAAAAAAAGTAACTTGCGTAACTGATTTGAAAAAGTAACTCAGATATTCTCTTGTAAATTAAAAAGTAATGCGTTACTTTACTAGTTACTTGAAAAAAGTAATCTGATTACGTAACTCGCGTTACTTGTAATGTGTTACCCCCAACACTGGTTATTACTATTTCAACTATTCATAACATTTATGTGGTAATGTGAAATACTATGACACACCGTTTTAACATTTATCCATTTTATGTTACTATAAAACTAGTAACAAAATGTTTCATGTCTAATGAACGGTTAAAGTGCTAGTGCTAGTGCTAGTAAAACTGAAAAAAGATTGGAAAACCAACTAGTACCAACAATAGTAGTTAGTAGTACTACTAGTAAAGCATTGGCCTGCTAGAAATCAATATGCCTAGGCCTATAGCTATATGTGAATATTTCCCTATAGAATTGAATTGCAAAAAGGTCACTATTGCATTACTTTTAATGCAATTACTAGTGATTTTAAAAGTACTATAAATAGATACTAGTTAGTTAAATAATAGAAAAGGAGTTAACACAAATATTTTAATTTTGTCAAACACTGATGGCACTTATGTAACAGTATTTACATGTTAACAAAGATATAGGTTGCCTCAGACTTGGACGACTGCGTTTGTATTCTTATTCTAATGACTGCATGCCTGGTTTATTTGGTGTGCTAAACAGTTAGCCCGAGTACTAGGTGAACAGGTGTGAGAAAAGTATTCCTCACACAGCACCTTGGACAGTTCCTGGATGTGGCCAAAGCTTCTAGAGACTAAGCACTTTACTCCCAGTGGATGTTTCCCCTTTTTATATGCCAAGTGATTTTTTTTTATGTTTTGTCAACAGTCTCAATGAAGTCGTATAAATTAAACACATTTCTAAAGGACTATATCAGTCGTGATGTCTTGTATTTCTCCCATCTAGCCTCCAAAAAGCTTTCACTCAGCGAGCAGGTGCCTGGATTTTACGAGATTTGTATTTTGTTTTTTAATATTTATATTATATGATATCTTCAAATACTTTCACACAGAACGTTGTTTTATTCATTTATCTTCGTACACGCTTCTAAAATGCGGGGGCATTTCAATAACTCACTTTTACACCATTCTCTTTTCATCTTCTTTACAATCTATATTGTGCGTGTGTGACAACTGTAACTTAATTTAATCATGAACAAAGGCTTTTCTGCACTACACAAATATCTGATTCATTTTAAGAAGATTTGTTTGCAGGCGTGGCATGAACAGTTGTGGATTATAAACGAATCGAGGACTAATTAATTTACACTGATGTAGCTATGATGTGAATTGTTCCTATGCATTTGGTAATATAGTGTTGTATTTAGAAATTCCAAATATTTGTTAGAGATGAAAACCTTTTAGAAATGCATCGATATGCGCAACAGCGATGTTGACATTAAGCAACATTTCGTGATGCTGTATGTCATGTTATTTTGAGGAGATTGTTTTACCCCTGCCTGGTTTTAAATAAACCTGGATCATTTCAGACTTTAGGAGGTGCATTTATGTCGTGGCTCTGCGTTGGGCTCCTCTGTGCTGATTTAATATTTATTTTAGCTGTAGGCAATGCGCTCAGGAAAGTAACACTCTTATTGCGCACTAAATCGATACAGGTTAGTTAAAGCATACTAACAGTGAATATCCTTTAGGACAGAAAAAATAGGCTATGTGTTTAATAATATTCAAGGGTATAAATTCACATGACCTTGAGATTTAATATTAATAGTTTCAAAATGTAGCCAACAGTTTCAAACCTCTAAGCTATTCATCACACGAAACCTTTGATACTGTAGCCTAGATTTTGAGACTAACATGAATCATTTTTGTTCATCTATATTTGTGTTTCTATCTGAATAATCAGATTAGAGCAAGTATGTGTTTTAAAGAAAATACAAATCATAATTAATGAGAGTAAAACGCATTCTGAAGGGCTGGGAGTTCGTTACAAAAATGACTGTAATAATGTTCAATTCAAAACCATTTGTTTTATTTCTTAAGCCTCCATCATGAACTGATACACACATACAACAGTCTCAAAACTAGAATCACTTTGAAATCAACCTGTTTTTGGTTGCATCTTCATTGTTTGTTCCTTCTTCGCAACCAATTAAAAATTCCAGTCGAAAATCCCCGAATAGTTAGAGCAGACTAATTCAGTCCATTATTTATTTTCCATCTTAGAAAGACAGGCCTCTCGATCAGCTTTTACACAGGGTGAATTTAAAAGGTGATAGTCAAGCTTTTATGTACAACACTGAGACTCTAACACCGAATTTTTTCCCCTCCAGCACTCAAAGCAATTCGCAATTCCACAAAGGATCACTGATTGAACGTAACATGAGACGGGATTCAGGGGGTGGGAATTGTGCAACTCTGCATGATTTTACAGTAATTCATTGCTAAGGCAACATTACAGATTTTTAAGCACTTGCCTGCTGGTTATTACTAGATTGAGTACTGTTCTGTATAAACAAGAGAGAAATCCGTTTTATAAAACATTAACATGAGGGGTTGCATGGAATGATGCAGGGATCTGACCTTATCAAAATGAACAATTCTATACAAAACCACAACAAAATAATTCAGTATGGGATAGATAAGTAGTAAAAGGTAATAGGTTGAAAAATATATCAATCTCTATTAATTTCTATAATTGGCCCAGTATTGGATTAAAAATTGCATAGATTCCAAATTATTGCTTGTGATTTTGTAGCATGGATAATTAACACATTCTGAAGAAGGTCACGCCTGTTCCCACCTGTGTGTGTGACCGCAACGTAGAAGCGCTATAGAATACAATACATAAAGGTGAACGAGAATAAACGAATTCTCTCTTCTCCTAAAGGCAGTAACAACAATAAATACGTACATAAGATTAAGCATATAATGTTGTTGCTCTTTTTGCATCAGCCATAACAGAATACCGTGACGAGCAGTCTCACAAATGTCCGTTAGAATCACGAGTCGTGAAATATCGCGTTCAGCTGGGCGTTCATGATCCGCTCGTGATGCGAGTGCCCTTCGTACGACATAATGTTCTCCATGGGTACATCACAGCGCTGCGTGGAGCCCGCGTAAAGAGACGCGTGTCCCTGCGCGCCGGCCAAGCCTGCCGCCTGATAATGCATGGTAAAGGCGTAGTTCTTCTCGAATTCCGACGAATGCTCGTGTTTGAAGGAAAAGTTCCCATTGACGCTCAAAGGCGGGCTAAGGGGTCCGTCAAACGAGGGACTGGTGCAGTCTGTGAGCGCGGTGTCAAAGAACGGCTCCAGTGCGCTCCCGTACGCGTGCGGCTTGACGTGAAAGATGTGAGAGCTGTCCATTGTACCGTATGGAGGGCTGGGAAGACCGGGCGTCTGGTAGGAGTAGGGAAGCGCGGAAAAGGAAGCACTTGCTGTTTGCATATGAGGGGGCATCTCCTGGCTCTGCTCGGGGAGAAAAGTTCTGGGGTTCAGTTGGAGGCATCCTGCAACCAAATTGGTCGTGGGCTGGGACAAGCCCTTGCACAGGGCCTGCACGAAAGACATCAGATCCGGGCTCTTGCCCGACCTCAGGATTTCCGATAGCGCCCAAATGTAGTTCTTGGCCAGTCGGAGGGTTTCGATCTTGGAGAGCTTCTGCGTTTTGGAGTAGCACGGCACAACTTTGCGCAGGCTCTCGAGCGCGTCGTTGAGGCCGTGCATGCGGTTCCTCTCCCGGGTGTTCGCCTTCATGCGCCTCATTTTGAACCTCTGCAGACGCGCCTTAGTCATCTTCTTCTTCTTGGGTCCTCGCCTTTTCGGCTTGGTGTCGTCGCCGTCTTCTTCTTCCTCCTCTTCCTCCTCGTCGTCCTCATCTTCGAGTCGGTTGAGTCCCACTTCGTCGTCCTCCATATCCTTATGCATGGGCAAGCTGGTGTTCTCCACGTCTCGCTCGTCTTGGGAGCTGCTGTGACACTTGTCGGTCCAGTCCGTGCTGGTTTGAGGCTCCAGCATCATGCTTTCCTCGGTGTAAGATTTCGTCATGTTGGAACTCTGCAAAGCGACAAATAAAACCTTTAGACGTCCATTCAGTCACATTTGTCTGTATTATCTTTAAATGAGAGCCATGCAACCATTAAGAAATGAAATGCGCTACACTGCACGTCCAAAATGCAACAAAACATGACCTGTGGATGAATCATAGCTGCTTACTTTATGCAGCTTTATTCTGTAACATCATCAGTGTTTCCTAATCAGATAGAGCCCTTGTTGCTCATTTTGAAATAAAGGAATTTAATAAGGAATATCGTTTTATGTATTTTTATTCTATAGGTATTCAGAAACAAAATCTAATTTCTGGATAGATTTAGAGTAAATTATTGAATTGAATTCTCATAAGTAAAATTGGTATTGCCTTCCTGCTGAACCGAACAGACTGAACAGTAAGATATAACTAGTTTTGAATTGTATTCCCAAAAGCAAGTATTGTAGCAACATCCGAATTTTAGACATTAAGATTGTAAAGATTGTATTTATTAGTCCCTTTACAGGAAAATTCGAAGTGTATAACTGCATTGCAAAAATGTTTTCATTATGTTAACAGAATCCAATTTTACTTCGTTTTTTCATCAGCAATTAAATTGAAACGCGCACTTAACTTGTCATTGCAAGTTAGCGCTTCTTCACTATCCAATGTGACAATTAATTGACGTTTTTCAGTTTTTATAGGTTGATTTGTGGGTTTTACGAAGTATATGCTTCATTATAGTGGATCAGCTAAACCAAATCTAGCTATGCCGATCAAAATTAGTTTACAACAACGTTATCATCATCATAAGAATGATCTGAATGCGAAATAGTTCGACACAAATATGTGAAATACAGACAGATTTATTAAAGAGAGAAACATGACATACCTAGGATTTGTTGAATGTCTTGTTATGATAGTTTCATGCCCCTCGTGGTGGTGTGGGAAGTCCTGCGGATTGAAGCCTAATGTGGCTGCGCCGATGGGATGCTCTGGTTATATAGCGGTGCTGCTGATGCTGGAAGATGCGAGTGGATGTCTGTCTGTGGCTGCCTCTACAGTCCCACCCTGCGCCCGTGATTGGCATCTGGCCCCGCCCCTTCCCCCGGCACGCGCCATATGGCCGGCTACGTCAGGAAAACGGCCTCGAGCGTCACGTGATCTCTTCCATTTGTATTCGCCAGAGCTCCGTATTCCGTCCCTTTGTGGCCGAAAGAAAGTGGCCATCTGTCGCCAGTTAGAGACTCCGTGGACCTGTTTGTACCCGCAGGATGGATTAACCCTTTCAAGCGTGGGACACATTCAATCACGACCGGCTCTTTCTTTAGCTAGGATAGGCTACATCCCGTTTGTCTTAATGCGGACAATTCCTTATATGCGTGTCCATAAATTAGCTCATAATCACTCAGCAGGTTTTGTCACTAATTATGAGTGGAAATAGGTCCAGTCTAAGAGAATATAAATACGCCTAAATTATATAATATTTAAATTAAATTAGAATTATTAGTAGGATGTTGTTATATTATCATTACTATTCGCAGCCTGTTTGCCTTGACTAATTAGGCCTATTTAAAAAAAGCATTAAATTTTCATTTTATGATGAATTACAGCCTATAGGATTTCTGAGAAATGTGTGGTTTGTTGGGGTGGATTTGTCGCTAATCTTTTGCAAATATCTCGTGATATTGATTGTAAACAGTGATTGCAAAGTCTGGCTCGAGACTTAATGAGTCCCCCTCTTTTCAACGCTGCTCGGTCGGCACGCGAGTCACACGCGTACTGACAAAAAGCCTGTTTCACGGCTCACTAACCTGATCCAGTGTCCGGAATCTGCTGTTTTCTATTCAATTTAATTTCATTGCCCCTCCAACCCCCCTAAAAAAAGACAGACCAACGGGATGGCCGTTGAAAAGGCGAGAACATAAATGAGGGAATAACTATAGACAATAGAATTGAAACGCACGTGGAGAGTTTGTGCTTTGAGGAAATTCGATTTTCCCTGGAATTATTTAGACAACTGACAAGTAACAAAACCCTTTTCACTGTATGAAAATCATGCCTCAATTAATCACGTATATAGGCTAGTTGTTAGTTTTGAGAGCATTGTCTTTAAAATATTGACCTATGTGCGATTTATTTTTGCACATTAAAAAAAAAAGCTTAAAATCAGACCACCGAACATATCCAGAAATGATCTAATTTAGGCTTGCTTAGCTTTGAATTGATCAACTTCATAAGAGCATATTAAAGAGTTTTGCATGCAGGTTTTTACATTTGCTTCGTCGAGGTAATGCAATTACTTTTGTTCTCTCCAAGTCTTGAGTTTGGGTATCTCGTCTCTATCCTCCCGTGCTGTTTGTTCATGCGTGGAAAATATTTCATTTCCATTGTTTGCTTATCTGTGCTTATCTCTCCTGACATCTGTTAATGGCCTACCGCAGACATCTGATAACTAGGTAGCCGTGAAGTGTCCACGAACACTCATGGGCTCTGAGTGCTGCTAATCTTTCTCATAAAAATCGACAAGTTTGTGCCGGTCAAAGGTCCGAAAGGAAGACGTCTGTTTGCCTGTGTATATCTCGCTGTTGCCATGAGATGTGAGGAGAGGGATTTCAGCACCTCTGACAGCAACTCACTTGTGGACTTGTGTCGCATTTAGTTCATGCTTTTGCATTCCTCGTTTCTTCAGCATCCCACACACTGGCACTTTTTATTTGATCTGCTATTACAAATTACAGGCATAAAAATATACAGACTCTGAACACTCTAAACAATGCTGGGTTAAATACAACCCAGTGCTGTGTAAAATCGGGACAAACCCAGCAATTGGGTTGTTTTGACCCAGCGTTTTGGTTAAATGTTTAACCCAACCTTCTGTGTAGTAACCCAACCGCTGGGTCAAAACAACCCAATTGCTGGGTTTGTCCCGATTTTACCCAGCACTGGGTTGTATTTAACCCAGCATTTTTTAGAGTGTATGATGTCATATTACATTGCTTTACACAGACTGATATTTTCTCTGGCTTGATACTGAGGTGAATAAATAAAGGGCTAAATTTCAGATTATTGCTTAAACTGATATATAAAATAATGTATTTGCGATTATAGTTTCACTCTAAAAAATGCTGGGTTGTTTCAACCCAATGTTGGGTCAAATATGGACTAACCCAACTGCTGGGTTACATTTTGGTTACATTTTTAAATTAGCTTTTTAACCCAACAGTTGTTTTAGTCCATATTTGACCCAACATTGGGTTGAAACAACCCATCATTTTTTAGAGTGTATATATATATATATATATTTAGGCATTATTTAATGACTTTGAGGGATCGACTTCGTAAAATATCGTAATCGATAAGCTAGTTCTAGTTCGTTTGGCGCACAATTAGCACAATTATCCAACTGTCACATAGGCCTATCTCAATGTTTTTTTTTTTTTGGTCGAATCTGTGATGTGCTAATCTACAACAACTAGGCTATTTATTTATTTATGTAGCGTCTGATACAAACCGATAACCGTGCTACGGTTACCGACAAATTCGAGTTTTGTTCGCGAAAACTAACTTGTATTCTAACTTTTGTGTGTTTGAAAAAACAGACTACTTATGCTATAGTCTATTAAAAAAACGTTTAAGTATCGGTATAAAAGGAACAGAAGTAGGTCGCTTCCTGTAAGCTTCCACTCTCGACACAACACAATACCAGGTCACGCCAATGATATTTATTAATTATTTGACCTTTAACGCCCTCTGCTTAAACCAACAGACCTTTCCTCAGACTGGAACAGTGGATCCAAACCAAATCTCTCTCTGCCTGAATGGCTCTCCCAACTGAATAAATCCCTATCTCTTATTTCATTGCGAGTTGCTCTAATTACTTATGCAAAAATGCAGATTTGTATTAATTAGTTTATCCGCTGATTAGTTCTGTGGTATTTTGGCGCCATAAATCATGCAGAGGCACTCGTTTTGGCTGGTGACCCATCTGTGCCGCTTTGTGGATTCAGTGTTTCTCTACTGTAGTTCAAGGGCTCGTTTGGGTTGCAGGTAAGGCCACCTGCTGCATATGGGGCCAGTGCGGCCTCTCGAGGCAGTCTGCTGCTCGCTTCAACAGCATTTCAATTCACACACATTTAACAAGAAAATAAACTGATAACACGGGTAAAATCATTTCCTTTAACAAGTCGTTAATGTTATATAGCCTAATAAAAAACATCGGTAGGCCTAGCCATATCATGTAGCCTATGATAACATATAAATATAGGCTATTCATCTTTAAATAATGATCTGTGCATTCTAATTAAATAATGTTTATTAATGTTGTATTTGTGTATAATATATAAAACAGTTGTAGTCATGCTTAACAAAAACAAATGTTTTTGCACCAGAGTTCTACGAATTAGAAATCATTTTGATTCTATGTATTATTTAGCAATCAGTTATGGACTTAATTCCCAGTGCATTAAATTAACCTATATAAAAAGAAATAAACAGCTCCGTTGGCTTTCACCTTATTATATTTAAATGTACTGTAAATATATTATATTATTTCATTCATTATGTAATTTTACGTTTAATATGCTGGTATATTCACTTAGGAACCCTGCTGTGTATGAGATCGGTAGAGTCAAGCAACGATTCTGAAGAGTCTAATCATGGCCACGAACGCCATCTTCTGATTAAATGGAGAAACTACACTGAAAATAAGGCAAGTAACACTGAAGTAAATGTGAAAAATGTAACTAGACTGAAATAGTATTTTCTTGTAAAACGTAAATCTAATGATTTTTTTAATTTTAGTTTTCATTTACAAGTTCGGAAAAAAAATTCCTACAATGTATTCTCTTTTTCAAAAATGTCTAAACATTAAATTAGAATAGAATACTTGATACAATAATTCATGAAGAAAAAAAAAAAAATATATATATATATACACTCTAAAAAATGCTTGGTTGTTTCAACCCAACTTTGGGTCAAATATGGACTAACCCAACTTTTGGGTTAAAAATGTAATGTAAAAATGTAACCCAAAAATGTAACCCAACGGTTGGGATAGTCCATATTTGACCCAAAGTTGGGTTGAAACAACCCAGCATTTTTTAGAGTGTATGTCTCCAAAATTCTTCAAGAAACCTACCTGCAAATTACTGTTAAAAGTTTTAGGCACTTGTGTAAAAATGCTGTAAAACGAGGATGCAGTCAAAATAATGTCATAAATAGATTTTCTTTATCAATTCACTTCTATTAACTAAATTAAATCAACATTTGGTGTGACCATCCTTTGCGTTTAAAGCAGCGTTTGCCCTCTGTGCACTTGTGCGTAGTTTTTCAGGTAGCTTTGCAGGTAGGTTTCTTGAAGCATCTTGGAGACGTTGCCACAGTTCTCCTGGATTGAGTCTGTCTCAGTTTGTTCTGTTTCTTCATGTCATTCCAGACAGACTGGATGATGATCAGATCAGATCTCTGTGTGGAGCACTGGCTGCTGTCAGACTCCTTGTG
>NW_015505483.1:1587784-1605827 GCF_001515645.1 Sinocyclocheilus grahami | reverse complement strand
GTAAAAATGTATCCCAAAAATGTAACCCAACGGTTGGGTTAGTCCATATTTGACCCAAAGTTGGGTTGAAACAACCCAGCATTTTTTAGAGTGTATGTCTCCAAAATTCTTCAAGAAACCTACCTGCAAATTACTGTTAAAAGTTTTAGGCACTTGTGTAAAAATGCTGTAAAACGAGGATGCAGTCAAAATAATGTCATAAATAGATTTTCTTTATCAATTCACTTCTATTAACTAAATTAAATCAACATTTGGTGTGACCATCCTTTGCGTTTAAAGCAGCGTTTGCCCTCTGTGCACTTGTGCGTAGTTTTTCAGGTAGCTTTGCAGGTAGGTTTCTTGAAGCATCTTGGAGACGTTGCCACAGTTCTCCTGGATTGAGTCTGTCTCAGTTTGTTCTGTTTCTTCATGTCATTCCAGACAGACTGGATGATGATCAGATCAGATCTCTGTGTGGAGCACTGGCTGCTGTCAGACTCCTTGTGCAAACAAAAATCTCACTGGATTATTACAATTAATAGCAAAAATAATGTTTGGAAATGTAAACTGATATTAGATATCTAAATAACTGACTTAAAACCATGTTCAGCTGGTCAAAATACTAGTGTTCTAATAATTTTGGCCAACACTGTATATATTATATTACATTTGTCCTGAAAACACAGTTCAAGCTTCAATTCACGCAACAGCTGTTAAAAATGCTGATACTGAAGTGAATTGATTGTAATTTTAAAGAGCTTTAGAGGTGTTTGTAACATAAGAGTCCACTGCTAGAGCAAACAAACATTTGCAAAATTTGGCTATTGACTGAAAACCTTACTAAATTTATTAAAATATAGGTCTAGTGTGACAACCAGCCCTGGCCTCCCCTACCTCAAGTTTTACTCTTTTACTGTTAAATACTTACTGTGTTTTTACCTCACAAGCAAACATTTTAAAGGTCTTCTTCAGCATTATTTGGGCAGTCCAAACATTAGCTAACTCATGCAGTTCTGCAGTTTTATAGCATATGTTGCCTTTTCCATGAGTAGTGTTTTACCTTACATTTAAGATTAAATCTATCCAGCACTGTAAATACTAAAGCATATTATGTTTTTTAAGGAGGCAGATAATATGCTCTATTCATATATCATATTTGGAAACATTTAGGATTCATAATATCAAAGGGATCCCCATTGTTGTGCACTTCTGAGATCTATTGCTTCAGAAATACTGACAGTGGTCCATAAATCAAGTTGTAACCTGGGTAATAACACGAACACAATACCTCTTCCCATCTGTTTTATGGCAAAAGAACAGTAATTAAGATTCCACTGAGAAATGTTGGCAACACAATTGAATTGAATTAGCAATTACTTCAATTTTGCTGAAACAAACAGGCATCACATACGCAAAGTCTGATTTTCTATTAATAATTTCTTGTGAATTATTCTGGAGCATTTAACATAGACTGAAATAACTACATTACAGATGTTTTAATTTATGTCTTCCCTTCTGGAGACACAGCATAGTGTGTTATTCTGTTGATGAATAGCTCTTATAACAGTTTGAGGGGTGTTGTAAATCAGCTGCCTCCTTTTCAGCAGTAGATTTTATACATTGACCATCATGCAGGGTAGTGAATAAGATTAACTGTGGTTTTATAGTCTCTTGGTTAGATGTCTATCACAGGTGCCTCATCACAGATGGATTGGTTGGTTAACCACTTCCCCGCCTTGCTCAGTGATGTAACTTCCTTTTTAGCTGATCAGTAGATTCACAGACATCTGTTTTTGGCTGTATGACATTAAAGGTTTCATGCACTTTCTCATAAAGATATCTTTGCTTTATTTATCCTTAAAGGTATCTTGTTAAAAAAACTCAATAACCAAACAGCCAGACTTAAAAAGTAATCTGATCTAATCTAAAAAATGAATGTTGTAGGCTACTTACATTCGTAACTTCAAAGCATCAATGTTCATAAATGTATTTACTAGGAGAGTCTAATATTACCCTTGCAGAGTGCATATGTGTGTGTGTGTGTGTGTGTACCTGGTATATATCACGTTATGGGGACCAAATGTCCCCACAAGGATAGTAATACTAGTAAATCTGGACCTTGTGGGGACATTTTTGAGGTCCCCATGAGGAAACAAGCTTATAAATCATACAGAATGAGTTTTTTTTGAGAAAGTAAAAATGCACAAAGTTTCCTGTAAGGGGTAGGTTTAGGGGTAGGGTTGGTGTAGGGCAATAGCACATACAGTTTGTACAGTATAAAAACCATTATGCCTATGGAATGTCCCCATAAAACATGGAAACACAACATGTGTGTGTGTGTGTGTGTGTGTGTGTGAGCGAGAGAGATAGATAGATAGATAGACATGCATATTATAGGAATGTGAAAGTGACTACAAAGAAAGCATATTATATGCAGGTAAAGCAGATAATGCAAATAATGTTCCATTGTCATTCAGCATAACATGTGTTTCTGCAATAATGAAACAACATACTTATTCGGACCTGTACTTATTAAAATATATAAAAGAAAAAGAGAGGATACTAAATGTATTACATTTTTAAATATATTAAAAACATTTTGACAAACGAGTAAAAAACTTCTGTAAATCATGGTACGAATGTATGATAGTCATTATTTTTGCTCAGGAAAAAATGAAACGAAACAGTGCATAGTGTAATGTATACATGAACAAAGAAGACACTTTATCTATCTCTCTGTCTGCATATCTGTAGTGTAGTCTAAATAATGTCAATAAAACAAAGATTAGTAGAGTATGTTTTACCAGAAAATACTGTTTCAGTCTTTCTACTTCACATTCTTTCAATTTCACGTTCAGTTGAATGTATTGTCTGCTGTTGTTTGTAATAAATTGGGAAATTTACTAGAACTTTCTGAGTGAAAATCGTTTTTTCCAGTGTAGCCTACTACGCAGACTTCACACTGCGAATGCCAAGTGTGACAGCTCAGTTTGGATCAGGTAGGACTGGTGCACTGCATATCTTCTTCCAGCAGGTTTCAGGCCAGGCATATTTTTGGGCTCTGTCTCGCCCATGTTGTTACTTTTCGCTTTTTTTTCCGGAAGCGGAAGCATCGCGCTTGAAGTTTTGGAATAGTTTTGGCAGATGATTCAGTGCACTAGATACTTTCTAACTATCCGCGTGCGATCACCATCACGTCCCGTTGAGATGGTAAGATGTGTTTTTCTGCTATTTTAGGGCTGCTACAGTTGCTTTCTCTAGTGTTTGTTTGTAATCTTGCGCGCTCTCCGGTATTTGCTGCTGGATTGAAGTTGTTTTACGCGCAGATGCGCACTGAAGTTTAATGCGTAATGTGGCGTTTCAGCACGCTCGCGTTCATTTCTAAAGTTTATTTACAGAGACGAATGGAGTTGTGTTGCATGCGCGAGTGAATGAAACAGTATATTAGTATTCATATTTTGGAAAAGCAAAGTGATGGGAACTTTTGCGCTGTAATGAATGGGCTTTTAGGTTCGGAGGAACAGTTTTGCAACTATTCAGATGACGTTACAATGATTTCCCCCTTTCATTTCTTGAATACTGATGATGATCATGTTAGTGGGTCATGTCCGTGTCACCTGCTTCACCCTCCTGCTTATGTCTGGAAAGCGCCCAACTGTAGAGTTTATAGCCTCATTAGATGCTTTTGTGGTGTTTATAGGAATGATAATGACATGCTATTCAAAGACGATGATATCTCTCTTATTGCATTCTTGATCCATTACTAATCAGGCAAGATGACTAGAAGAAAACATGAACTCATTTAGGGCCACCCAAAGCTCTCGCCTGAAGTGTTATAGGCTTTATGCTTGTGTTACTTTATGTTGACCATCCCAGATCCCATCATTCATGTATTTCATTTGATGTTTTGTGCTGTTAAAAGAAGCTTAGTTTTTTTGGATTAGTTTTCTGAAGGTGGACCAACTGAACAGTAAAACAAAACTTGCAGACCACTTAACATCTAGAACAGTTTATCTTACATAATGTAAAAATTCGTTTGTAAAATACATTATTGAATCAAAATAGCTTTACTTTTACCAATGCATAATGTTGCTGGAAGATGGATCCAACATATCCGTACACTGAGATATACTGTAACTGTCAGTTATGTTAATTAAGTGAGACAACTAAAGCACTTGATCATTAATTATTTTGGATGAGTTATTTATTGTTATGAGTTAATCACTTGGTTCATTAAATGTTGGTGCTCCCTATCAGTTACCATGAGTTATTATATGTAAATGCTGTTTAATACTGTTAGCGTTAATACTTTTATTCAGCAGTGATGCATTAAATTAATCAAAAGTGACAGTAAAAATTTATATAGACGATTGTTTTATTTAAAATAAATGCTGTTCTTTTTAGCATTCTATTCATCAAAGCATCCTGGAAAAAAATGTATTATGTTTTTCACACAAAAAAGAACACGGCACAACTGTTTTCAACATTGATAATAATAAGAAATGTTAGCAGAAGCTCGGGATGTTAGAATGATTTCTGAATGAACACTGAAGACTGGAGTAATGATGCTGAAAATTCAGCTTTGTCATCACAGGAATAAATTACATTTTAAAATATATTAAAATAGAAAACAGTTATTTTAAATTGTATTAATATTGAACAATATTACTAATTTTACTGTATTTTTTGACAAATAAACAGCCTTGGTGGACAAAGACTTATTTCAAAAATGTACATTTTTTAATTTATTTATTATTATTTTTTGGATCTGAAGCTTTAGTGCCCTTAACCATTGTCAGGATTTCCTAGTTTAGTCTAGTGGCTCTCAAGTCTCCTTATAAGTTCATTCCACTCTCTCATGTTCGTGACTTTTCTCCACAGTTTTATGTGAATATAAAAAGTAGGACAGCTCTGTTCTACGCAAAAATAAAAGCAGCAGTGCTGTCTTCTGGGCGTCTTCAGATAACATTGGTCAGGTGTAAACCCAGCTGACGTGTGTGTGCGTGTGCGTGTGTAAAAGAGTGTGTTTGAGCAAACGAGAGATACTGATGTGTATTTGCAGAGATAACACGGGTGAATCCGTGTTGTCACATGCTTTACTGCATTCCTGCCACAGGGAGAGACCATGTAAACACATTCTTAAAGGAAAAGTTCATCCAAAAATAAAAAAATCATTTACGCACCACTGTAGATTTACAAATATAGGGATAGACTGAAATTTAAGCCGTCATTTACTGGAAGAGCTCTGAAATCTCATTTGTGGTTGTGTTATTCAAACTCAGTAACATTTCCAATTGTGTGAACTATCTCTTTAACAAGAGAAATCAGCATTAGTGGTTGGAAAAGTAATTAATTAATTAAATAATTAATAATAATTTAAATTGAATAATAATTATAATTTATGCATGTGCACATTATGCAAGTGACTTACAGTGCATTCAGGCTATACATTTTTTACCAGTATGTGTGTTCCCTGGGAATGGAACCCATAACCTTTTGCGCTGCTAACGCAATGCTCTACCACTGAGCCACAGAAACACTAAAAGTAAGTCGAGTTTTTGTGTTAACAGGTCTCGAGTTGCTTTTCGTGGAAAATGTGTCACGCTAACTAAACAAAAGGTGCGCTCTGTTTCCTTAGCAAAGTACTGTTATTTACAATGGGAAGTTAGATTATATTAAAGTGAACCATTTCCATTGATGCTTTTGAAAAAGTCACTGCATTTCCTTCCCAGGTCTAGATGCCATCTAGATTAGTTTGGCTTAATGCCTGTTGTTTCAGATCCAAGGAGCAATTTTCTAAGCCATCAGCTGTAATTTTCCCATATTGGACATGCAAAACTGTTGTTACGCGCCAACTGCTGATGCTGTGTTATTGTTATATGATGAAGAAGGAAGTCTGTAACACAGAATGAAGCAGGTTAGAAAGTTTTCTGGTGCATTTTAACAGCCGTCTGTCTCATGCTTTGCTTCACTTTAGCGAACTATCTTACAAATAGCATAATGCAGGAGAAGCGCCTGTGCATAAAAACAAACCAGGAAAGGTCATATGTGGCTAATATGAATGCTATAGGGAGCTTTGTCCACAGGAAATGAATTCAGCTAGGGGCCTGAAACAGACCCGGCTTATTGAAACCTCAAGAGAAAGAGGGGTGTTGTAGAGTTTACATTACTCACTCAATAATTGTTAGTGAGATGAGGGTTTGGTAAATGATTCATAAACCCAAATGGTATGACTACAAACACAGAATTGTTGTTTTTTTATTATTTATTGAAATTAAAATCTTGACAAGGTTATTGTTTAATGGCCAGTAGGTCACGAGTCATAATTTGCTACTTGCTAATTCTAGTCAAATGTAGAAGGAGTGATATTCTCATTCTAGAAAGCTAAGAAATGGATACGTCCATGAGTGTTAATGTTTTTTGGTTAATTTTGCTATTCATATTTGAATGCGGCATATAGGCTACCATACAAAAGTGTGAGGGCAAACCAAATTGTATCTTTATTCGGCAAGGATGCATTAAATTGCTCAAAATGGACAGTTAATACATTTATGATATTCTATAAGATTTCTATTTCAACTAAATGATATTTCTTTGAACTTTATATTCATTAAAGACCCTGAAAAAAAGTATCATGGTTTCCACAAAAATAATAGGCTGTGCAACTGCTTTCAATATTAACAATAAGGTAACACTTTACTATAAGGTTACATTAGTTAATGTTAGTTAATGTATTAACTAACCTGAACAAACAATGAACAATACGTTTATTCGAGTATTTACTAATCTTTGTTAATCTTAGTTAATGAAAATAAAATACAGTCATTCATTGTTAGGTCATGTTAATTCACAGTACACTAACTAAAGTTAACAAACACAACTTTTGATTTTAATAATGTATTACTGTAGTAAATGTTGAAATTAACATTAACTAAGATTAATAAATACTGTAGAAGTATTATTCATTATTCAGTTTCTCATTAACTAAAGTAGTTAACTAATATTAACTAATGAACCTTATTGTAAAGTGTTACCAATAATAATGACCAAAAATCTTTTTTTTTTAAATGTGAAAATCTATAATAATGACCACCAAATCAGCATATTAGAATGATTTCTGAAGTATCATGTGACACTGAAGACTGGAGTAATGATGCTGAAAATGTAGCTAGGTCATGTTAATTCACAGTACACTAACTAAAGTTAACAAACACAACTTTTGATTTTAATAATGTATTACTGTAGTAAATGTTGAAATTAACATTAACTAAGATTAATAAATACTGTAGAAGTATTATTCATTATTCAGTTTCTCATTAACTAAAGTAGTTAACTAATATTAACTAATGAACCTTATTGTAAAGTGTTACCAATAATAATGACCAAAAATCTTTTTTTTTTAAATGTGAAAATCTATAATAATGACCACCAAATCAGCATATTAGAATGATTTCTGAAGTATCATGTGACACTGAAGACTGGAGTAATGATGCTGAAAATGTAGCTGTCCATTTAAAGGAAAAAAAAAAAATATATATATATATATATATATTAGTAAACAGTTATTTTAAATTGTACTAATATTTCACAATACCACTGTTTTTACTGTTTTTTTTAATTAAATAAATGCAGAGTTGGTGAGTATAAGAGACTTCTTTTATCAACATTAAATTCTTTTTTTCTACTTGTTACTTTGCACTTTTTGTTAGAAAATGTTTATTTACTATTTATTCAAGTTATCTAATATTTTTAAACATAATTTCCATGATCTAAACATTCTTAAAAATGTAACGTTTGTTGTCATTTGGAAGTGTGTAGGCTTCCTGCATTATTATGCTGTTACATTATGATTATATATTCAGTGGCATAAAATGGTCTTTAAAATGACAATAATATCGCTATTATTTCTGGTGCAATATATTGCACAACAAAAAGTTGTTATCGTGACAGGCCTAGTGCTGAGTCTAGGAGAACTCACCGGTATCACACACACTCTGGACGCGTCGCGTTCAACTCCAGCAGCGATCTAAAACAGTTTATTTAATCACCAAACGGACACAAGTTTACTTCAAGAATGAACAATTTGGCATGGATGAGTTTGAAGTTCGGTGTTTAAAAAACGGCGCAAACGGAAAGAGATAGTGCAGCCTATATTATAGCTCTATAAATGAAGCACACAGACTTTATTAGAGCCACAGAAAGACAAACATTTTGCTGAAAATGCACAATACACAATTCATTATGTACATTAACAACGATTTGGGACCAATATAATGTAATTTAAAGGAAAACTATGTGAATATAGTGCGGCAGGATTTTCTGTCGGCTGCATTTAAATCCGCGTCTGAAGTTTCCCGCTCTGTTCAGCGTGCAGTATCACGTGTCTAAACAAATAGCACATGCTGTCAGTGATTTCAACCACTAGAGGCCGCTCTCGTACTGTGTAATGACAGCAGACCCTTCTCAGCCGCTCCAGCAATGGACGCAACCCGGAAAACTATCGGCATGGATTTTTGGCGATAACCGATAGTTCCAGCAATCAACTATCGGTGCCGATTAATCGGCAAAACTGATACATCGGTCGACCTCTATACATTACATCTTGTCATAAATAATTATAACCAAATTAAAAATGCGTAGTGTAACAATGAATTGATAAGTGTTATAATGTATTAACTGTGGTTACAATTATTCATGAGATTGTAATGCACCTTATAATGCACTCTACAAGGCATAATTAGTGCATTAAAACTACTTTTATAGTGCATTATGCATAAAGGCTTTAATAAAGCATTACCAAAACACTCTTACATACCCCAAACTTTTAAGCAGTGGTTTATCTGTCAAATGTTAATCATAACTTTTAGTGGTATATACTGTATGTCCTCAGAGCTAACCTAAGACACATCACTCACAGTTTTCTAAATTTTTTTAGATGACAGTCATCCTGACTGCTACTAGTTCTCACTTTCCTGACATTTCAGGAAAGTGAGAACTAGTTTACATGGTCTCAAAAGCTTTTAGCCCCTAGGGTAGTGCTTGCTAAAGCAAAACAGAGCACGTTATACTCCTTTACTGTGGGGAAATCAGAGTAAAGCTTATTGCTTTTAAATGTGATTACATTAAAGGGATAGTTTACCCGAAAATGAAGATTCTGTCACTATTCACTCAACCTCTTGTCATTCAAAACCTATATGACTTAACTTCTTTGAAACGTATACAAGAAATTATTGTCCATACAATGACAGTCAATGGAGCTCAGTTTTGTGTGGACACAACTGATGACAGAATTTCATTCATGTGTAAACATTCCCATTAATGTGATTAAGAAACACTAAATAGTTATGCTTATTAATCATAAAAAGGTCAAGGAATATAATTTATTAGCCTAACTGTGGATTATTGTCACCAAACAAATTAATATAGAAAAGCATTCCATTTTACATTAAACATTTTCCAGTGACGTTAAAAATGACTCCTCTAATCAGAATTTAAAGTTTTATAATGACATTTTAAGCTTTGACATTTGTTTTTTTTGGCTCCCTCTCTAAGCTTGAAATTCATGTGAAAGAGCTGCCATTAAATATTCACTACTTGTACTTCAGGCAGTGCTGTAGGCGATTCCGCGTTGTGAATTAAGCAGAGCATCTGGAATGAAAAGCAGTGCGCTCATAATCCATCAGGACCATGTGTTGAGATGTTTACAGTGCTCTTCTGAAGAAGCGTGGCGGTCTGATGGATCTCGCATTGGTTTATCTCATCAACTCCCTCCTATTACTTTCCATATTTCTTCCATAATCAGATCCTTAGCCGAGGCCTAGTTCCTGGGATTCCAGCCAGCCCTCCTCTGGGTCCCATGTCAGTGCTATTCATCATAAGGGTGTGTATGTGTGTTTGTAAGGGTATGAAAAAATAAAACATTATTATTACTCACTTAAGCTTTACTCTGTGAGGTGCTGGGAGTCGGAGATTTCTGCTGAAAGGTATGAAATCGGAGCCTCACCTGTTTTTGATGGAATCCCAGTGTTTGTTGTGCTAGCAAGCTAACGGTAACACCCTGGGCGCTCCATATGTTTGTTTCACACTGCGCAAATTGAAACCCTGGGAACCGCTGACCTTGTTCAGGCTAATGATTAAACTGTTTTATCATAATGCTGGTACATGGTGTGTCTCTGTGGCTGAACCTTTAACAAGCAGGCTGCCGATGAGGAGGCCCGGGCTTGTATAATCAGTTTTTTTGCATGTTGCTTTTCTATTCTGCCTCTTTTGGACGAATGTAGTGCTACAGATCTGATACAGCTCTTAAATAAGGAAACAATTTGGGTTGGGACCTGAAATCTGTTTCTATTATTTCATTTCTTTACTGTGAACCAATTGTTTACCCAACTAAGTGAAATCTATCTCAAGAACAAATTACTCTTATGAGCTGATTCTTTTTTTAATGAATCAGTCAAAGACCAGTCAGTTATTTGTTTGAATCATTCAAGTCGGTCAAAATTAGGGCTGTCCCCGACTAAAGATTTTTCTGGTCGACTAGTAGTCGTTAATTTGAAGCATTAGTCGACTAATCACACTTTTATTAATAAACCTTTTAAATCATAATACCGAGCCTTTAATTGCCTTCATAGCCTAATAAGCACTCAAGCACACTCATAAAGGAAGGAAACCAGCATGGCATGGTTTAATTCTAGGCTACAACACAGGTCAGATTGAGCAGAGGACTTGTCTGGTTCTCATGGTCCCGATGGCCAACAAGGCCTTCGGAGGGGATCTGTCTCTGGAGTAGGGTTGGGTACCGAAACCCGGTACCAATATGGCACCGGTACCTATGTAACCGGTATGTACTAGAACCGAACCCGAACGCAGATTTCGGTGCCTCATTTCGTTGCCATGCCTGAGCGATCGATTGAAATATTTGTCCTCTGGTTCTCCGAAATGGATGTAAGAAGCATCATCACTGGCACCGCACGTGAAAAACTATTTCCTGACTCCTAATTGAGATTGTAGATAGAGTGTCAATGGTCCATTTGAGAGATAGGTGGAGTTTCGCGCTCAAGTTCACAAAGACCGAGACGGCAGAACGCATATCCTGTTTGCTTTCATTATTTTTAAAAAGTGCAATGTTTTGTTGTTATTGTGAATGTACACAAATAAATGTAGAGTCTTTACAGATTCGAAATATGGATTACTCCTATTTGTATGACCAAAAATGAGGGAGTATTTTAAGAGCAAGTGAGCGCACCAGCGCCTCCATCTGTCCTGTGAAGCGTTATTCAGCTTCCACACTCCGCACAGACACTTGAGTAGTGCACATTTCTCTAGGTTAACATTGGATTGAGCAGCCATGTAAAGTTGCTTGATTTTGTGCCTCTTTTAGATGGCACAATAATATGCCGTTCACTTGCAGAACGCAAGCTTCTGGAGGGCACATAACTCTGAAGTAATGAATTTAGAGCCGGTGGTGGTTTTGTAGGCAAACATTAATGCCTTGTTTAACTGGATACTCGCCAAAACGGGCATTTTGACATAATTTTTTATGTATTTGAACGTTTTTAGCGCAGTTAGCCACTCATTTTGGTATTTGTGGCTCACAAGCTGTTTGAGACTGAGTGCAGATTGTGCGCTCCACTAATATTGATCAGTGGTGGTGCGCGTGCGTTTGGTATAAGTGCGAAACCTGCGGGAATGACTAAAATAATGCGCAATACAAGCACTATTTAACCGGAGCGAATGAAACGTGTGTGAGAGAGAAGGGGTCGTCGGAGAGAAGAGAGCGAGAATGCGCGGCTGACGTTATTGCCTGTGCCGCTGGTAACAAAACGGATTGGCTCAAAATCGGAAAGTAGTGAGACTGACTGGCCGGTCACCGATCTGGGCCGATCATGAGGAAAATCGGCCGATTCCGATCCTTGGCCAATCGATCGATGCATCTCTAGTAATTAGGTTACATCATCAGCTGTCCAAACGCAGATCACGTCCCACATCTCCCCATCTAATTTCTTGGGTGGTAGAGTAGCTGTGACAGAATGTCCTGTTGCTTTTGCCACTTGTAAAGCATTAAGATCCGTCAAATGGTTTGTTTGACCTTGTGCGTTACCTTGGCACCCCCTTCTCTCTTGTACCCTTGTTCGCGTCCAAGCTCCAGGACACAGTGTCTGGAATACAAAGTGTGCCATAAAACACACCAGTTTAAAACACACCACTCATCAGTGTGCAGCAAGGCAGGGGAACGCAAATCAGTGCTTTTAGCTGCCTCTTGCTATTAGAAACATATTTAGCATTAAACTAACAGGGAAAATGAGAAGGTTCAGATGGAATCGGTGTACTCACATTTTCTGCACTGATTTAAGAGGAATAATTATGATAGCAATCTTAAAATGAGTGGGCTTTTGATGTTGACGTTAAAATGTTTGGTCCGTCTGTTGCTTAGAAACGAGACAAATTAGGCAGCTGCCTAATTTATTAGAACGTACAAAGCTATGCAAGGTAAAATAAATGTTTATAAACTGTTCATTTTGTTTACTTGTGTATCATAAACAGTTATGCTAATTTGTTGGGTCGCCACTTGATGTCGAAAGTATAATGGAACTTGAAGCAAAAATAGTTAAGAATGGCTGCAATAACACATGCAATAACTGCATGATATGATTTTGCTTTTGTCTGCTAACACTGTAAAAGGAATGTGATGAATGTGTGTGCATTCACCCCCCCCCCCTCAAAAAATTAGACAAATTAGGCAGCTGCCTAATTTATTAGAACGTACAAAGCTATGCAAGGTAAAATAAATGTTTATAAACTTCTATGTTTATAAAATGTTCATTTTGTTTACTTGTGTATCATAAACAGTTATGCTAATTTGTTGGGTCGCCACTTGATGTCGAAAGTATAATGGAACTTGAAGCAAAAATAGTTAAGAATGGCTGCAATAACACATGCAATAACTGCATGATATGATTTTGCTTTTGTCTGCTAACACTGTAAAAGGAATGTGATGAATGTGTGTGCATTCACCCCCCCCCCCTCAAAAAATGCAATAAATGAAAAAAACACAATTAAACAGTTAAATAAAAACTAGTAAGTTTCATCAACATTTATTTTTAGCCTAAATGTGGGCTACTGCAAGACTGAAGATGTTTTCTTGCCCCGAAATACATTTTGGAATATATTTTGTTAGTTAAATAACTTTTAAATATATTATCTATCCATTTAAAAAATATAGTTCATTGTGCGTCACTTTTTACAACACATATTATATGTGTGTGTGCCAGAGAAACTTCCAGCTGTTCTGGTTCTTGAGGACACACTGAGTTTGATAGTGTCTGAATTTATTGTCACAATCCTTCTTCTCACTTGCTGTCAGAAGACAAGTGGAAAAAGACTCAAATGTAAGCAGAGAGGGAGAATTACCCAAAATGTCATTACTATAAGTACTGTGTCACATGTTCAAAACAAAAGCTTGTCACATCCTCAGAGGAGATTGATTTTTAGACTTTAGCCCTTCGGTGAACACTTGCATAACAGAGATGTTTTGGAACCATTTGCCTTGATCTCTTTTTAAGCTGAAAGCAGCGAGGCAGTTTTAGGTTTAGGTCTGTTCTACATATTTCCTGTCTGCGGTGCATAAGTGACACATACAATTTGGTGCCCATTTCAACATGTTGTGGTATTCACACGGCATGTGAAAGACCAGAAACATAGTCTATGCAATTACCGAAACATCCTCTATGCAATGTAATGTTCTTATCCTAAAAATTACGTTTGGGGATCAGCAACTACCTCATTATACACGTCATGTGTCACGATTTAGAATATTGCGATGCATCACAGTGACCTAATTGGATTGGGATTGACATTGGGCAAAAAGCATGGGAGAGAGAGTGAATCGGTGGTATCACTTTCAATGTCTCTCACTCGGTTAGCTTCACTTTTGGCCAGTGCTGCATTTTATAGAAGTCTGTGATGCACCATTTTCATACAATTAATTAATATGTAGAAAATACTATGCCTGAATGCAAGAAAAAATAAATTATGAAATATCCTGAAGTATTGGTGCCTTACTGTAAAAACAGACTTGCGATATACTGATATATATCGGCATGTTCATGAACAGTGCAGTAAATTCTCTTTTTTACAGTTTGTGCAAGACATGCCTTACACTTGTGTCTCTTAGCTCCCCTTTGTTCATGTTTGTATTCCTCCGAGAGAAATCTGATGGTTCCCTGTATGCAGACATTCATCTGGTGATCTTGGTAGAGATATAAAACATTATCAGTTTAGAAATGCTGAGCTAGAGCAATATAAGATTTTGTTTTTGGCGTACCACAGGGCTCTATATTTGGCCCTAAAATTTTGTCAACAGCAGCACTTTCACACCCGTGGGACTTATGGGAGGGCCACAGAATAACCTTTTCTTTCATAGATGCTGTGGTCTCTAAAACAATATCACAATGGAGGACTTTGTCAGAATGCCATGTTATTTCACAGGCTAGGCCTTGGGCTTGCGTTTAGAGCCAATACCAAAGGTCATTGAGGGTGGCAGTTCACCAAGGCACTGGCGCAAACTGGATATTGCGTTCTAACTTGGGAAGAAAACATTGCAGGTGTGGTTTGAAAAGAGCAGCTTGCTGGGTAAGGCTTATCTTGTTCTGCTTTGAAATTCATGACATCACTGCATGGATGAAAGATAACATTACTTTCAGGTCACTGGCCATTCTTTCTTAAAACTAGTTGTGTTTTCCTCACTAGGATATTGTTTTAGCTGTATTTCTGTAAAAATGATTAAGCTCCCCTTAAAGGTTAAAATAGAGATAGTACTGAGATTTATGGCTGTGCGAAATTGCTAAAAGCAATTACATTTCAATATTTTTCAACATTTTGACCATGTATAATGAAATATATTTTCAACATTTAGGCATTTGCTATGTCTGGAACCATCATTTCAACCAAACAGCCAACCGTTTCAAACAGCCGCTAATTAAGGCGTGTTTCCACCACTTTTTTCCACTTGAAGAATATTTAATAATTACTAGTTTGTCCATCCAATGGACATGGTGTTAAATTATTGTTTATTATTTTTGCAATTCTTTTTGATGCTAGTGGCACATATATTATATACTTCCCCTTCATGTATAACTCAGAAGCACTAATACTTTATCTGTCTTAAGCTTTCATGCTCATGAGACAAGGAATGATTCGGAAACTACTCTTTTTAAAGCATAATGAAATATTATGACATTGTGATATCCTGAATATCCAAAAATAAGTATATTTAAATATATATTTCCAGTGAAGTCATCCTGAATATTCAATAAATTGCCTAGTTCTTCTGAGAATCTGCCTGTTTGGACCGGATATAGTCTTAAATCACTAGATCTCTGTGTAAGCATGATGCATTAACTGTGGGATGTTTCTTAGGATGGGCTTTGATGTTCTGTTGTTTGTGCCGTGTTTGTCTTGGAGCCCCGGTCCTGTTTTTGTTTGGGGCCTTGGGACGTGGGGACGGACACAACAAGCAACCGGTCAAATCTGGAATGAGATGTGGGAACTGGGACGTCCTCACTTCAACAGAAAGAGGTCATAGCGAGAGCATGTGTGGGGTGCATGCAGCGTTTTAAAAATAGTCATCGTTTCTCAAGGCGTTTTCAGCCAAACAAGCTTTTGTTGACAGGTTTGAGAAGGATGATAGCGGCAGAGTGTTTATTCAGTGGAATTGAGGGGCTCACTGATTTTCCTCACAGCTCTGACATCCAGCTATTCATCACAGACTCTATTGGTTTACAATGTTTGAAGTGGTTAGTCTGGTTTAATGGCACAGGATCAGGTTTTTTTCCCCAGTTTTTTTTCTCAGTTTAAAGTCTGTTCACTATACAGTATATACACACATAGTCTTATTATTTATTATTATTATTCATATATTTAATGTTAAATTACAGTTCTTGGGGTTCTACAAAAGCATAGTATGAATAAAAAGTGGACAGAGACATGGCCCCGCCCCCTACTAATATGGACCAAAATGTATACTTGCATACATATATACAGTATATATATAGCTTAAGACAGATGAAGTATACACACATACATACTACATTTTTAAGGGGTGTAAGTTTGGTTCTTTTACTTAAGTGTTAAAACATGGAGTCTGATAAGCAGACTAAATTATTGCATACGTCCTGCGTTCATCACCACAGAGAAGGTCATTTTCAGCGGAAGGCCCAGTTATGACATTTGATTAAGAATTATTTAATTTATGCAACTTTTTTGGAATTTTGTATCACAGCCGAATGAATGCATTCTATATAACTTTATATAATATCTTATATAATGCAAGGTTTGCTGGGAATATTGGGACATTGTGTTTAGAGTTTGCTGTGTGTGGGGTTTACGGCAAAGGTTTCCCCTAGTTAGCATTCTGCATATGTTCTGTGATTGGTGGATGAGCGGCATGCTTGACATTGCTTAGTAGCGCTTATTTATGTAAAGTCACTGCTTTCCTCATCCTCCTTCCTGAAGTCTCTATCCATTTAAAGCAGAGTATGTAACTCAGGCAGCACTGTTTACAAATCGCAGGTCCAAAATGGAGTGGAGAGCACGAGTTCTCCTGTGTTTATAGAATTAAACAACTACGCTGTTTGTGAAAGGGAATGGAGCGTGTTGCTCTCATATTTGACTGCTGTTACATGGCTTGTTGACAGACTTTTTTGTTGTCTGTTTATTGAATCTATCAACATGCTATTTAGGTTAGCATTTTGTTCTTTTTTTGTTGGAGCAGCCATGTATCACACTGGTAGTAGGAGGACTCATACTTACAGTATTTATTAATATTTCAAGTCAGAGATGAATGTTTTCCTTGAACTACATTAAAGATGTGGACACAGTGTTCCAGTCTGGATTGCTATAGCTAATCAACATTTGCTGATTTGATGCGTAAATTACGCTTAACATGACGTTAAGAGAGGGCCTATTTGTGTGGTAATGTAATTAATCATTGTGTGTTGCAAGTGAACAATTAGTTTTTGATGAGAAAAGGGGTGTTTGAAGTGGTTTTAGGCAGTCTACATTCTAGAGTATACTGTTTGCTTCCTTTTAACTTTCTCCAAGTAGACTGGACATCAATTCTGTTAAAGGAGTCCAAAAATAGCAAGCCTCTGATGGGATTTGAACCTGTGAACAGATATGCAGCTAAAACTGAGACTGTGTTTGCATTATTAGACTTATTTATCAAAACCTAGTAGACAATTCTACAATATTAGGACATGCCTCTATGGAATATTGTGACTGGTTGCTTTGCAGCATTTTTCCATCAAATACTGTTGTAGAATGACTGTTAAATAATTTGTTTGACTGTTGTCCCTGTCAAATGATTTCCAGACATAACTGTGGTTTTGTTTCTTTTGTATTGCTAATTTTATTTCTCAAATAATGAAAAAAATCCACTCATTAATATTTAATGTGCATTTCTTTCTTTTTTTAATGTATGCATGTAATTAATAAAGAGGCGAATGTATGAAAATCCATTAGTTATCACAAAATAACATTTTAAATCATTTTTTACTCACAATTTCTACCCAATCAATATTTTGGAGCTTGACATAAGTAGTCAAATGTATTTTAAAAATGCCCCTGAAATGATAAGATTTTATTGCTTTCCATGACATTTCCAGATATTTTAAAATTCGGCCACCTCATATATCTGTTTTCCAAGATTGTGGGATTTTTTGTTGTTGTTGTTTTAGCTTATTTTAATGCTTGTTTGGTCTTATTTTGAGAACCATTGTTGTAGATAGGGATGCAGGCCCGATACTGAGCTACTGTACTTGTACTCGTTAAAATGCCCCGATACCAAACGCCGATACCACACAGCATATGATAAGCGCCATATTCAAACAAAGAAACATCGACAACAGACAGCAGAAAGGAGTTAAGGGTGTCTACTACGTAGTATATGTATGCAATGAATATAATGTTAAACATTCAGTACTAACGCCTGTATAGCTGATGTGCGCGAGCTGATAAACAAAGTACGCTGAGTGGATTGAGCGTGGCGGCGCAGATGCACGAGCTTGTC
>NW_015505483.1:1578553-1586779 GCF_001515645.1 Sinocyclocheilus grahami | reverse complement strand
GGGCGAGTACTGGAAAAAGTGGTATCGGTGCATCCCTAGTTGTAGATTCTGATTTTGGAATGTGTATTCGTGCAGGTAGCCTATATTCTGAAATGTTGATGTGTTCCCTTATAATCCCCAGACTTTGGTAATAAAATGTGGTGGTGTTTCATTGTGGTTTACATTTGTCACACTCCGACAATCAGTCTGAAAATAGACACATGCCATTAATAGTAGTGTGTGAATTGTGGGAGATCAGAACGCTGAATTATAAATCCATCCCATTTGGTCAAGCTCATCTGTTCCTTCAAAAAGTGCCAGATCCAAAACAGGAAATCACTCCGCACCAGCTTGTAATCTTTCAACTAAACAGACATTTCCTGCTCAACTTGTTTTTTGACTTTTTCTTTTTTACGATTTATTCCAGTTAAGACCCCTGCTCCGCCATCTCTCTCTCTTTCTCTCTCTCTCCCTCCCTCCTTTTCCCTCTCTTTCTTTGGTTTGCTTCTTATGGACAGGAATCTTGGAATCTCTGTAGATGTTATTAGTTTCTCATGCTGGTTATTTGTTGTTGCTGCCTTCACATGGCCTTCATCTCTTATTTGATTTTCCAGTAATTTCTGAAATCAATGTTCCCTCAATTTTTTTGTTCTTGCTAAGCAAAATGTATTTCTGTTGGACAGACATAGGTTATTTATTTGGGTTATCACCACATTTTGGTGATGTTATATATAGAAATAAAATTTATTGCAAAAAATGCAGAAATTTAGGCTGACTGTGTAAGGATGATTATGCTAGTTAAAGCTGCAGTGTGTCATTTCTGCACGTCTAGCATCTATTGTTGGACAAAAACATGCCACAGATAATTGCTGTTTTAAAGAAATAGTTTACCGAAAAAAGAAAATATGCTGAAAATGTGCTCAGCCTCAGGCCATCTAAGATGTAGATGAGTTTTTCTTCATCAAAACAAAGTAGGAGAAATTTAGCATTATATCACTTGCTCACCAAAGGATCCTCTGCAGTGAATGGGTGCCGTCAGAATGAGAGTCCAAACAGCTGATAAAAACATCACAATGATCCACAAGTAATCCACACAACTGACATCTTTATGATGTTTTTAACTTCAAACTGTTGCTTCTGACTAAAATACAAGTCCTCTCTCCATAATGTTGCTTTCTCCGGCGAAAAGGTCATCTTGTCTGAATCAGGCAAAAGGTATGCACAGATGAAACACTATTTACAAGTGTAAACAGTCCAAATTCCAAAACGTTTCTAAAGAAATACGTTGTGGGTTTTGATGTGTGAGGACAACAGGTGATGGGCGTTTTTACTAGAGGAAGCATTATTGCAGATTATGGACGCATATTTTGGCTAGGCGTAACGGATTCAAGTTAAAATGCCTTAATGATGGTATTGTTTCTTGTTTATTTAATTGATGGACCATGTGTGTTACTTGTGTATTATTGTGATGTTTTTATCAGTTGTTGGACTCTCACTTTGACGGCACCCATTCACTTCAGAGGATCCGTTGATGAGCAAGTGATATTGTAATGCTACATTTCTCCAAATCTGTTTTGCTAAAGAAACCAACTCATCTACAACTTTCAGCACATTTTCATTTTTGGGTGAGCTCTTCCTTTAACACTTTGCTTTTGTGATATGCATTACAGTCACTCTAGATTGGATGGATGGATGGATGGATTCACATTAATTATCATGTAAAGTAAGAATGTAAGAATTCATACAAATTTAGGCTAATACATATGTGACCCTGGACCACAAAACCAGTCATAAGTCCCTGGGGTATATTTGTAGCAATAGCCAATATGGGTCAAAATTATCGATTTTTCGTTTATGCCAAAAATCATTAGGATATTAAGCAAAGATCATGTTCCATGAAGATATTTTGTAAATTTCCTACTGTAAATATATCAAAACTTAATTTTTGATCAGTAATATGCATTGCTAAGAACTTAATTTAGATAACTTTAAAGGCGATTTTCTCAATATTTAGATTTTTTTTTTGCAACCTCAGTTTCCAGATTTTCAAATAGTTGTATCTCTGCCAAATACTGTCCTATCAAACCATAAATTTAAGCTAAATTTACTCAGCTTTCAGATGATGTATAAATCTCAATTTCAAAAAATCGACCCTTATGACTGTTTTTTTGGTCCAGGGTCACGTATATATATATATACGTATATAAATTATTACAGTCTGTTTTGGATCAAGGCCATGTAGCAACCTCAGTTTCCAGATTTTCAAATAGTTGTATCTCTGCCAAATACTGTCCTATCAAACCATAAATTTAAGCTAAATTTACTCAGCTTTCAGATGATGTATAAATCTCAATTTCAAAAAATCGACCCTTATGACTGTTTTTTTGGTCCAGGGTCACGTATATATATATATACGTATATAAATTATTACAGTCTGTTTTGGATCAAGGCCATGTACTGTATGCTATGCATGTTTCTTAGGGAATATTGGTCTGTACAGTCATTTTGGCTCTTGATTTCGGGTGTCTGTGTGATTGCAAACAGTGTGACACATGGTCTGTTACACATTGTGTTTTCACCCTTAACCTCATGTGCAGCTAATGCAATAAATGCATCAAAGACATGTTGACTCTTGCAGTTCTGTTCTTAAAGTGCTCAAATGAGCATAAGATGTGTGAACCGTTTTGGCTAATGTGACTTCGTTCAGACTCTTACATATCTGCTTCGTATGACACAAGACAGTGCTCTTTTGGGCCTGCTATCAATCCCTCCGGCGAGAGGGGGGCTGGCTAATGTCGTGTCATTCAGGTCTGAGTCCGTCCCTTTTCGCTTCTCTGCAGGTGAACCGTCCCCCACTGTAGTATCCTGTCCGAGCTAAGGACATGGAGGAGTGCGAGTCCCCCCCTGCCAGAATCAAGAGGAGGGCCTGGGCTCAGAGCCGAGACTCCTGGCAGGCTTCTGAGTCCCAGGACCAGGGTGCAGAGGAGCCGCTGTCTGCCCAGCCTATGGAGGATAAGACTTCGAAAGCCTCAGAAACAGGTACAGTGCTTCTGTTAATGGCGTTACGATTCAAATCTGTTTGTTTCTGTACAAACAGATACTACATACTACAGAAATTAACCAAGCAGCCATGTAGATTATATTTATTGCAAGAACTAAGATAAGTAGAAATGTAGCTAAAATACATACAATGCATGTTTTTCTAAGTTAAAAGGATTTTAGTTATTTTAATTGTATGTGCACTTAAATATAGCAATGCGTAGTAATAATAGCCAGCAATATTTATATTTTTATTATCATACATTTTTCCTTAAACACTTTTGAAACGAAAATACCAGGTATTTTCAAGGGATGATATACACAAATAATTTAATCAGTTGATTGAAATAGACAGTTTGAACTGATTCACAATAATAAATTTAACTTACCAAATGTAACCGCATTTTTGCTACAGACGTTGAAATCAGATATGCTGTTAAAACTCACAGTATATATTGCCAGGAAATTCACTACAATTACACTGTAAATGTCTATTTAATATTTTGGCCCTACTTTGCTTTCACGTCGTTATACTGTTTATTTTAAGCTGATACCAATAACTAATATTTTAACAGATCATTTGCCTATTATGGATTGTATTGTCTTTAAATGTCACTGAGCTGCTTTTACTATACTTTTACATGAATTAAGCCTTCAGATAACAGTCTGCATTTTAAGAATGTCAGCATTTAGTGCACTATAAATATTCAGCGATACATAGAATTACCGTAAAAAATTTTTAATTTACCCCTAAAAATGTATGCATATTTGGTGTGATATTTCTATTTTCAGATGCAAACCATACAGTTGTAATTTTTTGTCATTTATATCTGAGATTCACAACTCGATACTGGGATTTTGAGGGTTAGAAGCTCTGTGAGAAGGTGTACTGGAAGCTGTAATGCGGTAGTGAACACTGCTGGCATTGGATTCTCCATTCAAGTCATGATAAACCAATTTAGAGCAAATAAAGGTTTATGGAACTTTTACAAAAAAAAAACAAAAAAAAACTCATTTTGTTCTAATGAAAAAAAATACCTGTTATTAAATGTAAATAACCAGTTTGAGATGGGATTATGAGTAAATAATGCCAAAATTAACTTTTTGTCTGATCTCTTCCTTCACAGTTGATTTAATCAAATGCTCCTAGAGTAAATTCCCCCGTTGAACCCAGATGCAGCATGTTTGAGCATCAATGCCACACACTAGGTCAATAAAAATACCTCGTGCTCGTCCTATTCCCAATTCCTGCTCATTATCATTAAACACACACCAGACAGACATCCTCCTACAGCCTGACAGGAAATGTAAGTGTCTCTATTGGCGAGAGTTTGCTGGATATCCGGAGCTAGAGAGACTTCGGTGGTGCTGCTGCCGCTGGTGTTGTGAAACATGGCCAGCGCGCGGCAGAGCACGAGCTGTTCTTAGCCTCGTTTTACGTGGTGTGTTTTTTTTTCTCACGCCGTTCGGATCTCCAGGTGTCTGGATGAAAGTGGCAGGAGACTTCGAAGGCAGCGTTTTGTAAGTGTCGAGACGACAAGTTCATGCCAAGAGAATCTGTGTCCGTGCTTTGCTAAAGGAAAATAACACTTCAAGAGAGGGAAGGGGGTTTGTGTGTGTGTTTCTGCTCGAGTGACATTTTTTAGGGAGAGATTTGGCGAGCAAAAAAAGGATATGACGTGTTATTGATTTTTCAACAGGACTCCTCTCGGGGCCTCTTTGGACGAACAAAGCGGCAGTTCGTCCAGAGGTGAGTCTATCATCTTCTTCAGACGAAATTGCTGCGTTTATCTGCATTTACAGAAGTTGTCTATGTTAGTCTGAAGTAGGTTGTACTGCAAAAAGTTACTCAACTGCCTGCTGACTCTTTTCTCTACCACTCCTTGTGAACTTTGGAGCAAGGTCTCTCACAATGCACTACAGCGCATGCACATTCACTGGCACACACACACACATAGCACGCACACTGCTTTGGGGCCAATAGCAGACCCCCACACACTCCAAGCAAAGAAGTGCCTGATTAGACAAACGTTTCCTCAGGACAGAATCCAAGAGCAGGATAATGTGTTATGGATCAGGTCATCCAAAACTGCATTGGCATTATTTCGGATAACTACTTGGGTAAGGCAATTGCACTTAAGAGTAAATATTTACCGTTAACCTCTCAGTGCGTGCGAGCTAAAGCCACATTCAGGCTCTGAAGTGCTACTTGGATGTGTTGGAGTGTTTTTTATGGGGGAAGAGAATGGGAAATGATCATTTGTTCTGCACGATGGGTCAGTACAAAGTGTTTGCTCTCTGAAAGCTGTTCTCTTTGCTTATTTTTTAGGACAATTAAAGAATGGCTGTAGCTTTGAAGATGACCTGTCCCTGGGAGCTGAGGGTAAGTACTCTCCACGTTCTCCCTCAATCGGACGTAATTGCTCTCAAGTGTGCTCCTTTGTGAGGAATCTGACAAAGAATTTCAAGTATTCCACATAGCTTTTTTGAGGTTAATGAACTGACCGACAAACAAGAATGACTGCTGGCATTGTTTTGTTTTGTTGTTAACGTAGTATATCATTTGTCGATTTTTGTGCTGATGAGTCTTTGCTTTCTCTTTGGATTATGTGCTGTTTTGAGTTTGCACAAGGACACAGGGCAACATGCACACACTTGCATGTGATACTCAGGCTAAAAGACTGGTCTTGGCACATCAGATAACTTATCTCTGGTTTCATGGTTTGCACCCAATGGCCCATGTGTTAGCGGGTGTGGAACGCTTTAATAATAAAAGTGACTTCTCACTTTTTATTCCACAAGGTCTCAATGTCAGAAATGTAACAGATGTCTGTTGTTAGCTGACAATAATTTGCAATCAGGAATTATTTTATGCTGATGCACAATGTTTGATTAGGGAGTGGATTTTTGTTTTACACCTGTTTTGTTGCATGATCAGGGTCCAAAATTGAAAATTTTCCAGTCATAAATAGTTATCACCCATTAAATTATTTATTTATCTAAAAGTATTTGCAGAATTTTTGTTTAAAAAATAAATAAATTTGTTAGATTAATATTGTACATGATGTCCACTAAGGAAAAATTTTATAACGAGAATGGTTTAAAACAAACAAATAAATAAATATATTATGTATTTAAATACATAAAAAAAAAAATAAAAAAAAAAAAATATATATATATATATATATATAATCATAATATCATTTCTAGAAGGAAAAATAAACTTGCATTCTTTTTTGCATTTTTTTTTTACTTGTCAGAGACATTTTGTCACATTTAATACTAAGTGTTTCATTTTGGACTCTATCTGTGCAACTTAAAAAAAATAAAGTTACCAAATAATTTAAACAATAATTATAACTTTGCGTCAGTAACATTTAAAAATATTATTATTGTTAAAAGTGCTTGTGGTATTTGCTTGTATAATTGGACCTCTACTATACTGTCTTTTTTCTTGGTAAATTATATTATATGTGTGGGTGTATTTTTACAGTTACACAACTGTAGCTCCACAAGCTATTGTGTTATTGTAGTTGAGCAGATTTCACCCTTTAGTGTGTCTGTATGTGAAGAAACGAGTCCAGACTAGTTCCACTGAATGACTCTATTCACTCTTATTGACAAGAGCACAGGAATCAGGCCGCACCAGTTGTGAGAATTTCTGTGGAAATTTAAGGTTAAGCATTTTTACCTGAGGCTGATGGATGAGTACGTGTAAGCCAGGACGTTTCAGGCCAGAAAAGCTCTGGCTAATGTCCTCTACGTCTCTCTGTTCAGTCCTGTCCTCCTTAGTGAACTGAAGCCTGGTGTCTAATGAGATTTGTAACACGAATCGTTTGGCAGGTTAGGATGTGTGCTCATATAATTCTGTCATTGTGTGCTAAGTGCTGAGGAAAACGTTCCACAATGTGGATTGTCATCCGGAGTGGATGGTTCTCCGCTGAATAAATCACTTTTGGAAATTAACATCGTCACAATGTTGAATAAGACTCTTTCATAAGGAATTTCTGACAACTCACACTATGCTAAAATGGCAGCCAGGGCTTTTGGTAATTGCACTTGTTGCGTCAAAGGTTGACAGGTGGGTTCAAGGGAATTTGGTATCAAATTAGGCAGGAATCCAGTACAGTTAAGCTTCTCTTTCTCTCTCGCCTCTACAGCCAATCACCTCCAGAACAGCAGCACAAAACCAGCGGCCAATGGGTAAGTAGGCCTTCAAAAATGTTCACATTTCTTTCTGCTTTGGTCTGGTCACAGGCGGGTCACTGTCTTCTTTCCTCAGCTATGAAATCGCAGCCGAGGCCAAAAGGTGCCAGTTCAAGCAGAAAGGCAGAAGTATGAACTCCACTGGCTCTGGAAAGAGCAGCACCACCGTGTCCAGGTACTTTACAAGAATGATGTACTATGGTCATTAACACATGCAAAATCTCTAGGCTTGTAAAACAGCAACAACTGAACCAGTGATTGGGCAAGGAGTCTGAATGTGATATATTTTATAATAATTTTAAATCGATTTAAGTATATAAGGTAATTATATATATTAATGTATTATATGTATAAATATTACTTATAATATATTATATAGAATATATATATATTCTACACCCATATGGTCCATGGCAACCAATTTCCTACAAAACTGAGCTAGATTCAGATATCAACATAATAAATAAGCCAATGCTAATGTGTATAAACTATTATATCAGAATTATGCTGCTATACCAACCCTCTACGGACACCTTGGCAATTTAATTGCCATTGGCTATTACATTTTTTAGTTCACTCGCCAGACTGAGATATATATACAGTGTATATATATATATAATAAATGTTTGTAAAAATACTGATAATAATGATACGAATTCTACTAAGAACAATATAAAACACACTAAGGATTAATGAGCTGCTGGATTCATGAATATTAATCAGGTTTTGTGCGTTCGCTCGAACTGATTTGCTGAAATCAAATGAGGGACGATAATAGGTGAGCGCCAGCCAATGAGATTGCCGTTTGCGCATTAGTTCCGCCCACTACCGGAGAAAGCGGCAGTTCTTAAAAGCTGAAGAATTCCAAAGGAACGCTGTTATTTTTTTAAATACAACAAAGAATATAGTTTACATGTAGCTCGTCAATTCTCTCTCTCTCTCTCTCTCTCTCTCTCTCTCTCTCTGCGTGTGTGTGAAACAAAGCGACGGCGAGGCGGGCGC
>NW_015505483.1:1557779-1577267 GCF_001515645.1 Sinocyclocheilus grahami | reverse complement strand
GCTCGTCAATTCTCTCTCTCTCTCTCTCTCTCTCTCTCTCTCTGCGTGTGTGTGAAACAAAGCGACGGCGAGTCGTGCGCCTTCACACTAGAGTTTATGGTACGTCAAATACAGGTGCATTGCACATCTTTTCAGATGAACTGAAAAATATCACAGATCACTTGATGGAGAGAGAAACTCTGAAGCGCTCAGTCAGAGTGTTCGGCGAGTGAAAATATATCTGTACTTATACTTAGCCTCCTACTCACACACTGGCGAGTAAAATCTGAGAATTTATCACTTTTTCATACTGTTAATGGTGCAGTAAAGTGCACCCTTTACCTTTTCAATTAATATCAATCGATATTAATATCAAAATATTAATATAAATATTAGCAGACATTTGAGGGGTTTTTTTACATTTAAAATGTAATCTGTGAAAGGTCACATAGTAAAGTTTTTTGAAGGTTTGTAAAGAATTGCTTGGGCAAACATCGATTGTCTGTTTGCATGTAGATGAAGGTGTGTGTCTTTAATAGTTGTTGTTTTGCCTGCAGCGTGTCAGAACTTCTGGACCTGTATGAGGAGGATCCAGAGGAGATCTTGTACAACCTCGGCTTCGGGCGTGAGGAGCCCGACATCGCCTCAAAAATCCCTTCTCGTTTCTTCAACTCCTCTTCTAGCGCCAAGGGCATCGACATCAAAGTTTACCTGGGAGCCCAGATTCAGCGCATGGAGCTGGAGAACCCAAACTACGCCCTGACAAGTATGTAGACCGTGCTGTCAACACGATCCACGGCATCTGATAGTACTTCAGCCCCCGTGGTTTACACCACCGTGCCTGTGCACGTTCAAAATCATGGAAGCATGAAAGGAAATATTAAATGTTGCAAGAAGGGGTGTAGCTTTACAGCATTTAGTAATTTCTATGTTTGTCCCGCTTTTTTATTTGAGAAATAATCATAGTTTCGTTTCGCTAGCCATGGTGCAAAGAAAAAACATTGTAGCCAGGCAACTGGACAACTTTTAAGTCAACACAAAGTCAAAATTGACTGTTTACTTTATTAATGCACGGTCTTATTGTACGCGTTATTCCAAATAAAAAAATGTTTGTCATAGAAATCTTTTATCAAATTAAGTTAATACGTTTGTCTACCTTTCGAAATTAATTTCCTTTTTGGCCCACATGCAAAACATTCTCCAATAACTCCGGGTTTTCTATTTTCCGCTCCTCGCTCACTCCCTGCTCATATTTGAAAGCAAAATTTGCACATTTACCTATCTACTACGTATTTCTGAATCATTTTTCATAATCTCTGTAATATTTCACAAATCTTTATTGTATTTTGTTTGCTTCTAGTCTATTAGTGTTGTTTTAATTAAATGCATATTTCTGACATGCAATCAATTTTAGTGATGAATGATATGTACATTTTCCATTGGTATTAATTACTGATATTACAAATTTTTTCTTTATTGTTATTATCATCAATTATTTAATTGTGCATGTTAGCTTAAAGTTAATCTTCAAAAATGGTTTAATAAATATTTAAATATTAAAAATGTTTTAACTAACGTGAATTATTATAGTATTATATAGTACCAAATATTAGTAAAGTTAAACTAATAAATTAAAATGAATAACTTCATAGATATTTTTAAAAAATTAATTACAAAAACATCAAAACTACTCAGACTTTAACTAAAAATGTAAAGTCTAATTCAAAATAATAACTAACTATAATTTATTTTTATAATTTTAAATAATATTTTTATAATAATAAATACTTTTTTGAGGTAGTAGTGACATTTTTATTATTTTATGTACTTTAACAGATTACACTTCAATTTAATGCTGCTTGTGGTGCAGAAAATTGGACACTTTACCTTTTAAATTTAAATATTAAAATACTACTATAACAGAATGTTAAATTAATATAAATTTATTTAAATAAACATTTAACAGTGCGAATCTCAAATTGTAAAACCACTGTTTTTATACTGTAGATTGTAAGATAATGATACAAATTCACTTGTATTACAATTAAAACACTTATTTTAAATGCTACATTTTGATAAAATAGTGTAGAATTTTTATTATCAGCCATTACATTAAAAATATTTATCTAAATATCGGTATCAGCCATAATTTTAATAACACTTCATCCTTAATTGCGTTATTGCTTGTTAACGTGGAGTCGGAGCGATCTTGGAGAACAGCACTTCTCACTAGACAGTCTTACGCTACTGGATGCATGTATCTAACCATAAAGAAGAAAGACAAAGACAGCCAGGCAAGAGTTGAGGGAAGTTGTGGTGCCTAAAGGAGAAGTGTGTTTGATTTTAAGATCACATTGCAGAAAGCTTTGTGCTCATTTTTCAATAACTATATATCTTCAAGCAAATGCTGAGCTCTGAGCCTTCCAACACTCGCTGATCAACAACGAGTGCTGTACAGACTCAGCTCAATAGAAGTAGAGCACAGCGAAGCCATTGTCCTCCATGGGCACAGAAACGAGAGGGAGAGACAGACGGCAGCAGAGAGAGAAAGTGTCATGCAGGCTGTGGCACAGCAGAGCTGATTCTGCCATCCGCTCACATCAGGATTCAGCCTGTGTGCCAGCTCTGTGCCAGCTTGTGTATTGGCCTACATTTGCATAATTCTCAATGAGCCAAGACAAAGCAGCGGAACAGGAAGAACCTGGGTGAGGGTAGGAATGTGTGAAGTCTGTAATAAGGCCTGGTTTTGTTTGCCTGTTTGATTGTGAGTGCACTGCTTTTGGCTTCAGGATTGTTTTGCAGCTTAGTTTTAGTAAGAGCTTGTGCACATTCGGCTGACTTTAGCTAGCCTGGCTTTGAACTATTGGGCCAAAATTTTAATTTTAATATCATTAATATTAAAGTCTCTCTGTCTGTCTTTGTATTTTTATTTATATGTATGTATATGTATGTTATTATAGTTAACTGAAGTTAAAACCATTAAAGGGGTCATATGATGTTGCTAAAAAAGGAGATTATTTTGTGTATTTGGTGTAATGAAATGTGTTTATGCAGTTTAAGGTTCAAAAAACACATTATTATGAGGGTAGGAATGTGTGAAGTAAATGTAAATGTAAAGTCTCTCTCTGTCTGTCTTTGTATTTTTATTTATATGTATGTTATTATAGTTAACTGAAGTTAAAACCATTAAAGGGGTCATATGATGTTGCTAAAAAAGGACATTATTTGGTGTATTTGGTGTAATGAAAAGGTTAAAAAAACACATTATTTTCCACATACTGTACATAATTTTTTCTCCTCTATGCCCCGCCTTTCTGAAACGCGTAGATTTTTACAAAGCTCATTGGTCTGAAAAGCGAGGTGTGCTCTGATTGGCCAGCTATCCAGTGCGTTGTGATTGGCCGAATACCTCAAGCGTGTGACGGAAATGTTATGCCCCTTACCATACTGCGATGCCGTGTCCCGGCCGGAGCGACGAGACAAAAACATTAAAACCAATTATAAACAAAGCATTTGTTGCATCCATTTGGGACATAATTATGGATTATAATGACTTATACTGTCTTTTTACTCGTTGAATCGTGCCGTGTAAACATAAAACCATGTCTGCATTTGTGATCAGAGAAATGACAAACAACAAGCGCTACTCTACACTACTCAAAACTCGCGTTTGAATCATAAGTGGCAAATTGTTTATATATAAAAAACTTACAGTCTGTGAGTCAGAACAGCCGGCATTGTAGTCTACTCTTCCAGGATCAGGAAACAGTCCTCCATAAAATGCGCTGCACACATCTGAACATTTGGGTTAAACTGTTCTGGAACAGTGTTGTAAATACAACTTAACCACTGATTTCTAGTCGTGTCCTCTTTTGGAAGGCCAAACAAAGAAGTTTCGCTTTCACAATGAAACACAGCGTCTTCACGACATGGCGGCAACAACAATACTACAGCGAGAATAAAAGTTACGCCTTCTTTCTTTGCGTGAACATTTGGGCGGCGTTATGCAAATCTTCCTACATAGTGATGTAGATATGTGGGGGCGTGTTAGAACGAGCCGTTTTAGGTAGGCGTGGTTGACTCTTAACTTTTATAAAGAATATCTCTTTGGATTTGAGACTTTAGTCTTTGCAACTTTACAGGTCTTCTTTATGCACCAAGAGCTTGTAACACTCCAAAGAGAAAGGAAAAATTTAAATTGCATCATATGACCCCTTTAAAAAAAAAGTTTTCATAATTTCAAAGAAAAGAAAAAAACGAATGAAATAAAATAGAAAAAAAAACTTAAACTATTTTTATTCCAGCTAGTGTCCAAGGTAACATTTATTATTTTAATTTTGTTTAACTTCAGGTACTAATTGAAAAACTAAAACTAATGAATAAAATTTAATAAACTATAACTATATAGACAAAGAACACAAAAAACTAATAAAACGCAACAAAATTGCTAAACCTAAAATTCAAGTGAAAACAGAAAATATAGAAAAATAAAATCTAATAAACTAATACATACATTTATATGTATATGTGTATAGCTTTTTGAATGTAGTTATTCACTGTTTATTATTTTGTTCATAAAATAACTAACTTTACTTTAAAATAGTAATAAATATATTTTTATACAACAATTTGTCACTTATGTAAATTAATTTAAATAAGTATTAATGTTATTGATAATGTTATTGATAATATAAGTACTTGTTACTTATTACATAGTACATTATATTAGTAATTACAGTAATTATTTACAGTAAGTAATTATTACAGCAATTATTTAATAAATTATTATTTATTTAATTATTTAGTAATTACAAGTTACAAATTACAAGTAATTACAATAAAGCAATTATTTAAGTAAATGATAAAATAATGAACTAGGAAACAAATTACGATCAATAGAGCAAATGGTAACACTTTATTTTAAGGTGTTCTTGTTACACGTTACATGTACTTACTGTTATAATAACAATAAATTATGCAATTGCATGCAAGTAACCCTAATCCTAACCCTAACCATATAGTAAAGTACATGTAGTTAGTTAATATTACTCAGTACTTAAATGTATAATTACACTGTAATAAGGACACCTTAAATTAAAGTGTAACCGAACAAATAATATTACTAACAGCAACAAGTCTATTAAGTTACTACTGCAGATGTTTTGAGATATATATATTTTTTTTTTCTGCCACTTGTTTATATTCACTTAAGACAAAACCAACCCACTAGGTGGGAATTTTGACCAAGAAGTATATGTGAATGTTTATTCACATTACAGTGAGGTGTTCTGTGGATTTGTTCTCCCATGTCTTGTTGACTTTTCTTACATACGTCTTGCTTCTTCCTCCACAAATGCTCATCTGTGGGGGCTGTGATCTCGAATCAGACATGCTTGTCCTTCTCTCACAGAAAGCCACGCTCTCTGTTCCTCTTTTCTTTTTCTGGCACATGTCCTGCCAGCCGTTCCCGAACACTGACTCAGACAGCCTGGCTGCATTGCAGGAGATAAATGAAGACTATTGATATCTGAGCAGCACACATCACTGGCTTGTTATCACTTGTTATCATTCCATTACATGCCTGCAGTATTGTCAAATCCTTTTCCTTTATGTCTGCCAGAACAAATGACGAGCTTGATGTTGATAAAGACCATCAAGTCACACAAAAGTTGCCGTGTTTTGTACAGGATCTCGTTTTTGCAACGGGAAGCTTTGACATTTTTGAGTTTTCCAGATCGCACGGATTCTTATTGGAATGACTAAATTTTGTTCGCCAGATTTTGTAGAACAACGGTATATATGACCAGACCTTAAACAGAAACGGTTCTCGACTCTTTTTGAATCTGACAGGATTACCTGCGGTTTTGGTGAGCAAATTTGAGCAGTCTAATTTGAAATGCAGTTAATCCATTTCAGAAATTATTTTATTTGTCAGTTATCATTCATTCGTTTGTTCGTTCATTTATTTGTTGAAGCTCTATACAATTCAGAATATATTATAGTATATTATATTACAGTATATTATATGCAATCTATTATTTATTGAGTATTAATATGAAAAAAATACAATATTAACAACAACAATTATATATTTTATAATATTATTATATTAATATATTATTCTTTGTTTAAAGCCCTAAAATACATTATAGTTTATGTTAATGTCAAAATATATTATATACAATATTAACAAAAACAACAATATAATATTATATGATACAATATAATACAATAAAATAATATATAATATAATAATTGTATAGCCTAATAACAATTGTGTTGTTGTTATTATTATAATTTTTGTATATTAATGTACAATTAATATTTTTTATTTCTTGAAGTTTTTTTTTTAATTGCCGTAGCAATTGCAGGAAACACTGCTTAAAGTTGACCGTTTCTCTAGTGTTTTCTATTGTTTCTGTTTTAATTTCTTTAATTTTTCTCTTTTTTTTCTTGAGTAAATAAAAGTTGCCGTTGGAAGCAAGCAGGAAATTGTCTATTCTAAATCTCTCCTTCTTTTTCTGTAGGTCGGTTCCGTCAAACAGAAGTTCTGGCCACGGTGGCAAACGTCTTCTCTGAGATCTACTCCCAAGTGTCTGGAAGACCCATGGAGAGAATCGGCAGCGGCGACACAGAGACTAAAACCCACTCTCCATTAAAAAGGAATAATTCAGCACTAAATGCAGCCAAGATCCTAAAACGGAACATTACGAAACAGAACCTGCTGGCCTCTGTCATGGAAGGAGCAGCCAAACAGCTTTCAGCGTCTGACGCTGACAACACGGAAGGTGCAAATTCTGACGTACGGGCCGGACTGATGGATACCGAGCACAAACTACAGCAGAAAGGCTTTAGGAAAAAAGATTCATCTCTGGCCACAGTGACCGAAGAGGCCCAGCAAAGTATCTCAGAGGCTTCAGTCAACGGAGACGTCCCAGAACCTTTGCCCAAAGACTCTACGTTAATGAATGGTGACCACTCCACTGAGACACCAGCTCCGGATAAAGACGTGCCACTTTCCCCTGTCCAGGTGAGCATCAGTCGGGTGTCCGACGAGAGTGACTTCAAGATACTTGAGCACCAGGACACCATCACTTCCACCCTAGATAACGAACCATCCAACCTGTTGCCCAACCCACACATAGCCCACCTACTCAGCCAATTCAGCACTAAATGCAGCCAAGATCCTAAAACGGAGCATTACGAAACAGAACCTGCTGGCCTCTGTCATGGAAGGAGCAGCCAAACAGCTTTCAGCGTCTGACGCTGACAACACGGAAGGTGCAAACTCTGACGTACGGGCCGGACTGATGGATACCGAGCACAAACTACAGCAGAAAGGCTTTAGGAAAAAAGATTCATCTCTGGCCACAGTGACCGAAGAGGCCCAGCAAAGTATCTCAGAGGCTTCAGTCAACGGAGACGTCCCAGAACCTTTGCCCAAAGACTCTACGTTAATGAATGGTGACCACTCCACTGAGACACCAGCTCCGGATAAAGACGTGCCACTTTCCCCTGTCCAGGTGAGCATCAGTCGGGTGTCCGACGAGAGTGACTTCAAGATACTTGAGCACCAGGACACCATCACTTCCACCCTAGATAACGAACCATCCAACCTGTTGCCCAACCCACACATAGCCCACCTACTCAGCCAGCCCAGAGACTCGTTTGAAATGGAGGAGGTACGGTTCTCTCTTGCTTCCACTTTAACAAAACAATCCTCCCTGCTTTTCCTTGTCCAGTTCTCACGCCGACAATCATCTCCAAGCTTCTCCTAAAGTTTTTTTTGTTGTAAAAACAGCAGAGGGTCATGACACTCCAAGCTAAAAATAAGTAGGGAACATGGAGCGCCTGGAGGATGTTCTGGGGATTATGGTTTTGCCTTTGATAATGTTAAAGCATGCTACTGGATCCTGATAGCAGACAATGTTCATCAGTGATACTCAAGTCCGGCTTGCCGCAAGTTTATCAGTGGCCAACACCATGGCCTCCAAAACTTACATTTAAAGCTGAAGTGTGCAGTTTTTGACGCTAAAATATTTCCTCCTACCATTTTCTGCTATTTAGCATTGCTTTCAACATAAAAGTAAAAGTTCTTTACTCATTTTGAGTTTGATATTATATTATGCACTTTAGTTGAGCAAGTGAATCATCTGAGCTGATTCTGTCCATGATTCAGAAAGATGACTCCTGCACACATTTCAGTCTGATTTGTGATGCGATTCGACTGTTTCAATAAAAATATTATCAGTTTTTTAAGCCCTATACTACTCTTATATTATATTGTATTAAAATTTTTGTATATCAATATTGCTGCTTATTTATTCATTTATTAGTAGTATTTTTTAATACAGTATTTTATTAGCAGGAAGCATATATTATATTATTATATTATATATTATAAGAATTGAATAGTCAAAAATAATAATTGTAATTTACTATTATTAGAAAATAACAATAGTAATAATAAATATAATTTTTAATATCAGTGTGCAATTAATATTGGTACTGCTTATTTATTTATTAGTAGTATTTTTTTATACAGGATTTTTTTTTTAGCAGGAAACATTGCATGGTTTTGAAACCATGCAATCTTTTTTGAAAAAAGAATTTCTTGTGCTCAGTGGAGCACAAAAGATGATATTTTGATAAATGTCTTGTTTTTGCACATGTAATTAAAGTCAGTGTACAGTGTACTCCAAGTATTTATTTAGTGCTCTGCAGAAGCAAGTCAGTAAGTCATATAGGTTTGGACCAACATGAGGGTGAGTAAATAATGACACTTTTAATTTTTGGTTGAGTTAAGACAATTACAAGTAAACCACTTGTTACACTGTAACTTTGTCTCTTATAGCTCTATTTGTTTGAGCATCCCGACACGGTATGATATAGTAACACTGGCTCGACCTATAGTGTGAGTTTGGGGTGTGACTGTTTGTTTGTCCAAAAACCCAGTACTTTTATCAGGTCATTTTATATGCTGGCCTCTGGTCATACTGCATTTTCTAACGATGGCTCATGAGTTGCATAATTTGAGTATCTAAAAATGGTGTAATTTTCAAGTGTCAAGTCAGACTGGTAATGATCGATTTCTTTGCAGTTGCAGAGTAATGAGGATGAAGCTCTTCCTGGTCCTGGTGGCATGTCTCAAGCTGGCAGCGGTAAGTGTGGATGGACTGCGGTTATCAGTCACACTACCAGGAAACCGAATGTGTATTTGTGTCAAAAGCTATATGCCATTTTGAATCAAAATAAATATCATGTAAAAGAGACTTCTTAGCAACAGGTTGTGTTAGTTTGGCTATGGTATTGTTTACAACATCTGTGAGATTTGGATTGCTATATTAGGCTTTTTTTTTTTGATTGTATTGAGTTAAGAAAAAAATGCTTTCAGACTCATTCCTCTTGAGAACGCAACGACCGTGTGATCAAATCCGGTTGTCTTTCCCTAAAGAAAAACACAGACACTCTTTCCAAGAACGCAGAGGAAGACATATCTTATTTAAACACTAGACATAGCTGCCTTACAGCCCAGCCCTAAAGAGCTGAAGGAGACTTTAATATGTGTTTTAGATCAAGTATGGATCAAGTCTGCCCTCGTGTGGTAGAATTCAGTAGATGTTCACTATTCAAGTATGTAGAAGAATTCTGGCTTCAAGTTAAGTTTTATCAATAGCATGTGTGTCATTATGAAGATTTCAAAATAAAATATTTGAGCCATAATTATGTTCTGTCTTAAGCAACATTGTGCTACCACAAAGCTTTATTTGTATTCAAACGTTCCTCAAAGTAGGTTATGGAATTACATTAAAACAGCGATATGAAAACAAAAATAGGTGGCAGACTGAACCTAAATAATTAGATATAAGCCTTAAAACTCATAAGCATTAATTATAATAACTGGCTTGATTTTTGAGAAGTCTTTGACTGCTGGGAAATCAGTCAGTCACACTCAGTTTTGGTGCTCACGTTGTGTCTCCCTATAGAGAGGTTATTGAGGACTGCCAGCCAGCAGTCTGACAGCAGTGGGTTTGCAGAGGACCTAATCACAGACGGTTTGGTTAATCACCTGAAGGTACGTGAGTGTGGGCATAACCATCTGGGCTCTATACAGCCTATGAATACAAAAATTGTCATTCTCCTCGAACCCAGTAAAAAAAAAAAAAAAAAAATTTGTTTGAATTTAACTTGCACTGATATCAAAAAGTATGAAAACTTAATATAATTTAAAAGTTTTATATATATATATTTAAAATATTTTACAATAGGAAAATTATTATTATTATTATTTTAAAAATGAGTATTTTTAATTATTTATGTATTATTTATATAACTATATTCTGTAAAATACAAATTATATGAATAATAATCAAATAAATTAGCAGTGCCTCCATTTAAATGAAATGTAATAAAGTGTTTTTTTTCTGAATATATTTGCCACCGAAATCTCAAATTCCATTAAATGTAAATAAACCAAATTTGCACTTAGCTATGTTATAAAAGATATTATAGAATAAAATGCAGATGTTTGTTATACTTATTGGTTTAAACTACGTTTTATTAAAAACGGATGTTCCCAACCTCATTAATATTGTCTAGTAATTTATGAACATGCTTTCTGGCTACTAGTAATACAAAGCGTGCGAATATTGACTTAAATAAGTTACATAGGAATATCTAGTTTTTCATAGGAATATGAATATGTTGTAAGTAGTGGACGTTGTCATGGTCTAACCCAGCATTTGGTATCTCTGAAATCTTGGTATCCTCTAAATCTTAAAATAATTTCTTGAAATGATGAATTAAGATGTACCAGAACTTAAAATTGTGGCATATGTGTTCATAGGGGAATTTACAAAACATAAACGAGGACAAAAATAAATTGCTGGGTTCTTTCAACATCAACGTTTCTAAGAACCAGTCCTTCATTGGATAATGGAAGTGAAACTTCTCTCTTGAATTTTCTTAGGTACAAGAAAGCTCAGATAGTTGTGACAGCGAAACCACAGTGACATCACATGCAGGAGAAGTCCGCACACCCACAGCATTGGAGTACCCCAACTTTGAGAGGTTGCGGGGTGAGGAAGCCCATCCTCAGTCCAACAAAGGAACATTTAGCCAGAGTGGAGCCAACCGAGAAGTCCCTGAGATCAGCAGCCTCCAGATTCCCAATTCAGACTCTGACAATATTAGCACCAATGGACTGCTTCTTTCTCCTGACTCTGATAGGGCTTCCATAGTTGAATTCAATTTCACCACAGCGCAAAAACCCACCACAGACTCTCCAGAAGTAGATTTGAGTACAATGGTAGATCCTGCAACAGTTTCCATCTTGGATGTAGCTCATGAAGGCAACATATCACAGCCTGGTTTAGGCATAGATCTAGACTCCTCTGAGGATTTACGTCCATCCTCTGGACCAGAGTCTTCAGATCTTCCAGAGTCTTCAGATCTTAAGCAATGCAACCCTACGACTCAAAGAAGACAAATGGCCCTCCAAACAGTCCATCAGAGGTCATCCTCTATGGACGAGGAACGTCCCGGCCGAGTATGGGTGAGGGACAGGAACTTGCTAAGGGAAAGCTTGGAGAGGAATCCTTTAAGGAGATCTAGCTCCCTCCCAACATCTCAGCTCAGCCCAGCTCGAGTGGTCACCTCCATGCGAATCCAACTCGGAAAGGGTTCGGTCAAGCACTGTACCCCACCCTCGTACTCGTACCGCTACGACGAAGAGAATCGCAGTGACCGAGAAGAAGTGGATTCCATTAGGGAAGAAGATGAAGTAGATCATGCTGGTGGCCAATCAACTCTCTTAAATTCTGCTCCAGCAGGTGGTTTAAAGACGGGCAGGGGAACACCACCACACCTTCTCAACGTACCCCAGCATCTGACTCGCTCTTCCAGCTCACTTTATAGTGTCCCTGCAGACTGGCCTCAGAGGCCCTTGGGAGAAGGTCCAAACTGGAGCACATGTAGCGTCCCAAACCTTAATCAATTTACAGGTCCGGGCCACCCTCCTCCTCATGGGTCCTTCTACTCTCCACATCAAGGAGTGGCCTACAACTCCTCGTACCCTACCAGACTTCCCCACCACAATCCCTATCCACAACCACAGAGCTCACCTTATCCTCAACCTCTTCAGAGCAATGCATTTACTCCAGCACAGGGGGCGCCATTTACACCCCAGCACAATATGCATTATGCTCATCCGCACAGTGCTCCTTACAGCCCATTCTACTCACCTTATCACATTCCTCAGGGAGCTCCCTACGGCCCCTCGTTGAACATGCACGGCAGCCCATATCAACCTCACGTCTCTCTCGCGCAATCCCACAGCGCCCCCTACAGTCTGGGCTACAACGGTTCTCCTCATCACCCTGGCGCCCTATACAGTCATCCATACTATCCATCTCCCCCCTTCCCTTGCTCTTTTGAGACGCCTCCTGCCCCCGTACCTGCGATGGGCAGCACAGAGATGCAGCTCAGGAGGGTCCTGCATGACATTCGTGGGACAATGCAGAATCTTGGTCAGGTAAGAACTGCCAAAATTCTTTGTATACTTATGTATTACATGACCTGATTTCATGACTCTCTAAACAATCTTAACCTGTGGTAAATGTGGTTATTAATGAGGCTGTGCCTGCCATGCTCATATATTTGCATGGGCTGAACTGTTTTGTTATTTACACATAACAGTGATTGGAAACATGGAGTGGGATGTGTCCCAAACAAGTCGAGACGAGAAAGAACTTCTTAAGGAATGTTGCTAGTGAAGTGGAATTGAGATGTTTATGATTACCAAGCAGTGTTGCAACTAGTATTGATTTTAATATAATATTATTAAAATTGATACTAGCTGCAACACTGTTTGGTAATCGTGATAATCAAAATCAGCATTTTTTGTTGTATTTTATTATTATTATTAATAATAATAATAATAATAGTGACAATAATAATAATAATAATAATGCTGTTATTACATAAATACAATTACATTTATTCTTATATATTTATAAATAAATACTTTCAAAATCAAAACAGAAAATCATCAAAGGATTTTTTTATTTGTGTTTATGGTATTTCACTCTGTTTAAAACTGTTGTGCTGCTTAATATCTGTGGAAATATATTTTTGTCAAGATTCTTTGATTTAAAAAAAACAGCATACTGTAGATTTTAAATGGAAATTAGAAATCATTTGTATCAATGTTATGTCTTAACTGTTACTTTTGATCAATTAAATGCATCCTTGCTGAATTAAAATGTATTAATTAAAACAATCTGTCATATACACTTATACATATGATACACACATATACATGTCTGGTAAGCCTCTGACCTGTAATAACTGTTTTGTTTTGCACAGTAATATATCTGCATAAAGTAGAACAAGGAAGTGTGTTCTGTTTTTTTGCGAATCCCACCCGAAATGCAAATAATAAGCCGAGTCAGCATTCTGCATTATCCTGGGCTCAGTTTAGACATGCTTTTCCTGTGTGACTCATAAGCCATAACCGATCTGTGGTTTTGTTGGCAGAGCTCATCCGTGCATGGAGGGGACACACCCATTGACAGGATCAGTACACCGCGCTCTGTCCAACCGCTTTATGAGGTACATCATTTCCCAAAGATGAAGCAGTCACATGCTAGTTCTTTTTCATAAACCTGAGTTGCGTCACTAGAAGCCTCTAATGAAATTGAGATGCTCATATAGCTTGTGCATGAGTAGTCTTTAACTCATTATTTTTGTCCCTACTGACTTGCTGTGTGCTGCAGGAGCTCCAGATGCGGCGTAGGAGTCTGAACGTCTTCCGGACTCAGATGATGGATCTGGAGCTGGCTCTCATGAGACAGCAGTCTATGGTCTTCCAGCATCTTAATCCAGATGAGAGGTGAGGAACTCATAGGTCCCCAAATCACAAGCCACAAAGAGCAAAAGCTCTTTGGTCTAGAAGGTCTAGAAAGCCAAAAACCTGTTCTTTTTGTGGCATATATCAGGGGTCTGAGGACCACAAAGAAATTAAGAAAAAATATAATACAAAATCTATTTTGTACCATAAATGATGTTAAGTAAAGAGTTAAATGTTTTATTTTTTTACATTCACCAAAATAATAAACTCAATCCTTAAAAAGAACAAACCGTGAATACTCAACTTAAAGTCCGCGTGAACCAGAAGTTGCTGCCGACTTTATTTCGGTGTAGTGACGTATTTCCATCTGAAACGGAATATTGAATAGAGGGCATGGTTTTATGTTTGCGCTCCTCCTCTCTGTCTCTCACTCATAGCAATCTAATGGTTAGAGGGGTGTGTTTAGAAGGATATTCTGCCCAAGGCGTCAAACTGACGTCATCGGAGAAGGAATGCCATTCCAGAGCGGAAGTAAATGTTCAGATTTTGATTAAAGATTACGAAGACAAACAATCTTTTTCAGAGGATTAACTTGCACGGATTAATTGTTTACATCAAGACTAGCAATGCACGCTAGTAAAGTAAATAAAGTAAATTTTGATTTCATGCGGACTTTAAGATTATGTATATGTTTGCACCATGGTTATAATGTCTAATAAAAATATAAATATTATATTAATTGCCTGTTGTACTACATGCCGAAAGGCGGATATAGCCATAAAGTAATCATTAAACAAAGAACCCTAAAATGTGTAAACAAATCATAAATACTAATGATTTATCGGCATATCAGAATGATTTCTGAAGGAGAATCACGTGACACTGAAGACTGGAGTAATGATGCTGAAAATTTAGCTGTGCCGTCACCGGAATACATTATATTTTAAAACATATTAAAATAAAAAACACCTATTTTTAATTTGAATAATATTTCACTGTTTAAACAATATTATGTTTTAAATTTCCTGTAGCACTGAATAAAAAGACAGATATAGCAATACATCAATCGTAAAACAAATGATCCTAAAATGTGTGAACAAAATATAAATACACTGTAAAAATGCAGTTTTCTTATTACTTTAACAAAAAATTAAGTTATATGTAATTCAGCGTAATAATTGCATATTAATTATTACGCTGAATTACTTAGTAATTACTTAGAATTAGTTACGCAATAACTAATAATAATTAGTTATTGCTTTTCTGTATCAACCTTAAATTCATATGATCGTTGCCTCCTCGAATAGCGACTTGTCAAGTATTTACTGCCTGTTCACCAAACTGTGATCAAAACCGAACTGTGAGAAACTTGAATCCTTGCATCTTTTATTGGGGTTTGTGATGTTGCAGGCGGGAGGCAGAACAACTTCAAGCACTGCGGTCTGCTGTCAGGCTGGAGCTACAAGAGTTGGAGCTGCAGTTGGAAGATCGTCTGCTCTCCCTGAATGAACAGATGCGCAGCAGCTCGCAGCACAGCAACCTCTACCGTCACCACATGGTCAGTGCATGTAATGGCAACTTCCACATAATGAATTAAAACTGTAATTATGACGTAATGGCATAGCTTAGACATATTCTGCTTTACCTAATATGCAATCTAAAGTATTTTTCTGTTAGATGGTAATAGAACAAAACATTTATTTCTCATTTTATTATAACCTCTCAGGATTGGAAGTACAGACTAGTCTAAATGTGAATTCCAGTGTGAATTTCACTAAATCTGATATATTTAGAATAACCATAAACAGACATTACATTGTGATTGTGTAATATCTAAAACATTGTTGAGTTAAATTTACAGAAACAATAACTATCACTGTTCTACACCATTAGTTGATGCACAATTTTGGTCACACCCTTAGCACAGACTGAAATGGGAAAACTAGTCAAGTGAAGAGTACAGTTTAAACCTTTGTGGTCAGTAAGATTTTTTTTGTTTATCTTTTTTTTTTTTTAAGTTATTAATTTTGAGCAGGGATGTATTAAAATTGATCAAGAGTAAAGACAACTTTGAAGTCACAAATATTTTTTGTTTATTAATCAGAGAATCCTGAAAACCAAATGTATCATGGTTTTCACAAAAATATTAAGCTGCACATCTGTTTTCAACATTGATAATAATTTTTCTAGTTTCTTGACTAAAAATGTTTCTTGAGCAGCGAATAAGCATATTAGAATTATTTCTGGAGACACTTGTGACACTAAAGACTGGAGTAATGATGCTGAAAATTCAGCTTTGTGTCACAGGAATAAATTATATATTTTAAAATGTATTCGAATAAAAAGCAGTTATTTTAAACTGTAATAATATTTCACATTATTACTATATTTTTGTAAGTAAACGCAGCCTTGGAGAGCATAAGAGACTTCTTTCAAAAACAATAACAATTTTACAGACTTCAAACTTTTGATTTGTACTGTTGATGTTTTTTAACCTTTAGTAACAGATGTGTGTCTCGCAGGGCATGCACAGAGGTCACAGCATGGAAAGCCTGTCTAATTCTTCTGCACTGCGGGCCATGGAGCCGGTGAGTGGATTATTCTCATGTTACAGGGTCCTGTATCAGATATCATCTGCATGCCTTATTCTACTCTCAATTTCCTCTCATCCATTATAAATTCTTGCATGTGAATGTACAGGTGACCGACCTCCTGAAGGAGCAATTGTACCTTCAATCTGAACTGGGATATGAAGCTGTCACACCCAGTTCAGGCCGTTCATCGAGGGCATCCAGCCCTGGAAGACTCAACCAGACGCTCGAGTCTTGCTCTTCTTCCCAGCAGAGAGGCAGCGTTTACCGGGCCACCATTAATCTCACACCCACTGTCCCTCCACGGCCTGGAATGGAGGTTGCTCGGCCCGTTTCTCCAGAGAGAATGGAGGAGAGCATGACACCTGCTACCTTGGAGTTGTGCAGAGATGAGGACGAGATGTCACTGGATGGTCGCAGGAGCAGGACGACAGAGGACTACAGTCCCACCGAATGGAGGAGTAGAAGTGGAGGGAATGGTGACCTGCAACATCTCATACAGGAGGTGAGAGAACTAATACAGTTACCCTGATAAGAGGACTAAAATACAGCATTGCCAACAGCTAATATTAAGAAATATCTGACAGCTAAATGCCACAAATCAGAATTGTATGGTCTTATTTTCACCAAATATTTTTTTTTAAAGAAGATAAGACTTTTTATCTCACAGTTCTGACTTTTTCTACAATTCTGAGTTTGTATCTCTCAATTCTCAGAATTGTGAGATATTCTCTTTCAATTCTGTAAAGAAAAGGCTGAATTGTGAGATATAAACACTCAATTCTGTAAAGAAAAGGCTGAATTTGCTAGATATCAACACTCAATTCTGTAAAGAAAAGGCTGAATTTGCTAGATATCAACACTCAATTCTGTAAAGAAAAGGCTGAATTTGCTAGATATCAACACTCAATTCTGTAAAGAAAAGGCTGAATTGTGAGATATAAACACTCCATTCTGTAAAGAAAAGGCTGAATTGCAAGATATAAACACTCAATTCTGTAAAGAAAAGCCTGAATTGCGAGATATAAACACTCAATTCTGTAAAGAAAAGGCTGAATTGTGAGATATAAACACTCCATTCTGTAAAGAAAAGGCTGAATTGTGAGATATAAACACTCCATTCTGTAAAGAAAAGGCTGAATTGTGAGATATAAACACTCCATTCTGTAAAGAAAAGGCTGAATTGTGAGATATAAACACTCCATTCTGTAAAGAAAAGGCTGAATTGTGAGATATAAACACTCAATTCTGTAAAGAAAAGCCTGAATTGCGAGATATAAACACTCAATTCTGCAAAGAAAAGCCTGAATTGCAAGATATAAACAATCAATTCTGTAAAGAAAAGCCTGAATTGTGAGATATAAACACTCAATTCTGCAAAGAAAAGCCTGAATTGTGAGATATAAACACTCAATTCTGTAAAGAAAAGCCTGAATTGCAAGATATAAACAATCAATTCTGTAAAGAAAAGCCTGAATTCGAGTCCCTATGTTGAATTTTAGGTCTTACAGTATATTTAGTGTTTGATTTCCTGCCTTTAATGCAGACTAACATAATTTCTTATTCATCCTCCCGCAGATTAAAGAAAGTATCGCACATGAAATCAGGCAGGAGATTGTGAACGAGCTTCTGGCTGCTGTGTCACCGCATAGATCTCCTCTCCCGGCCAGGAAGCCCCCTGTGTAAGCATCATAACAGAGGATGGAGGTTGGTTTTGATGGATCACATTATGCTCAATACAGAACTGTTGATCTGTTGAATCTAAGATGTATACGTTAACTTGTTGAAATAAGTCTCTTATGCTTACCAAAGCTGCATTTATTTGATTACAGCACAGTAAAAACATAGTATTGCGACATATTACTAGTTTAAAAGACGGTTTTCTATTTTAATGTTTTAAAATGTAATTTATTCCTGTGATGGCAAAGCTGAGTTTTTAGCACCATTACTCCAGTCTTCCCTGTCACATGATCCTTCCGAAATCATTCTAATATGCTGATTTGGTGCTAAAGTAATATTTCTTGTTAAAAAAAAAAAGTCACTTGAAAATATTCAGCATTTTATCCACTATTTGTGTGGGCTGTGTAATTTTACTCTCAATAGAAGGCAGTAGGCAGGCAGCGCACTAGGTTTTGGAACAATCTTATCAATCAATATCACTGGTTTGTTGTTTTTAGCACCATTACTCCAGTCTTCCCTGTCACATGATCCTTCCGAAATCATTATAATATGCTAATTTGGTGCTAAAGTAATATTTCTTGTTAAAAAAAAAAGTCACTTGAAAATATTCAGCATTTTATCCACTATTTGTGTGGGCTGTGTAATTTTACTCTCAATAGAAGGCAGTAGGCAGGCAGCTCACTAGGTTTTGGAACAATCTTATCAATCAATATCACTGGTTTGTTTCCTTCGGCAGGTGAAGAAGAAGTAAATCCTGTGAAATGGTCAAAACGAACACTGGTTAAAGCTTTGCACTGAGAACGGCCCAGCACCTCTCTCTGGTTCGGTCTGTGAAGCCCTTCCAGACTCCACTGCTTCTGGACTTTAGAGCTGCAGGGAATCTGCTTATGCGTTCGAGTCCAGATTCCACATTTGCGGTGGTTGAGATCTTCCACTGTCCGAATCCGCAAAGGGCACGCAGCTTATTGTGGTATCCGTCTGGTACATATTGCTGCAATGTAATGAATCTTTTGGGATGTATTTAACTATGTGATGCAGGTCTTGTTGGATGGTTGCAGCGGTTGAAAAGATTTGTGGGAGACTAAAGTTTTCTGTGTGAGTGTGTCTTTGTCTGTCTAGGACAAAAATGTCTACTGTAATCAGAATTGTTTTCTAATTCAGCCTCTGTGAGGAACTAACTGTGCAATAAACTTTTTTCTCTCAAACTTGAACTGACCAATCACAACCACTGTTCTGCTCAAATGCACACTGCTGTCTTCATTTCCTGTTGATGGTCTATCACATACTGTATGTATAGACACTTAAGACACTTAAGCCTTCAAAGCACATTCATAAACATACTGTCCCGTGAGAAGAAAAAGCACTAAATACTCTTTATATATATATATA
>NW_015505483.1:1549525-1557592 GCF_001515645.1 Sinocyclocheilus grahami | reverse complement strand
TATATATATATATATATATATATATATGCACACACATTAGCACACCCATAAAATGTTTTTATTCTTGCAAACAGCAGTGGATAGTCTGTCAAATCTTCTGATGAGGATTTAAAGTGTTCGACTTAATTTTCCTCTGTATGAATGAGTTGTTGTTTTTTGTATTTTGTTTTTTTGTCTAAGCTGTAATGAACTGTAATACTAATTGATTTATGCGACAAAGGGGACATGTTCCCTTTCCGCTTGGGATGCATAAGGGATAATCTAATGCAAATCATTAATAAAGATTTATTTATTTTGTACACTTGCTGAGTTATAATTTTGTTTGAGTTCCTGGAGATGGTGGATGGTGTTTGTATTATGTATAATTGAAACAGATTTGGAGAAATTCGACGTTACATCACTTGCTCACTAATGGATCCGCTGCAGTGAATGGGTGCCGTCAGAATGAGAGTCTAAACAGCTGATAAAAACATCACAATAATCCACACCAGTCCATCAATTAACAACTTGAGAAGTGAAAAGCTGCATAATTAGTATGAAACAAATCCATCATTAAGGCGTTTAAACTGTTGCTTCTGGCCAAAGTCCATAATCCATAATAATGCTTCCTCCAGCAGAAGCATCCATCCCATGTCCTCTCACATAAAAAAATCCACTGACATATTTGTTTAGAAAGGTTTTGGACTGATTTCATTCGTCAACGGTGCTTAATATGTGCATATTTATCTCCTGATTCAGGTGAGACAAAATTTCCAGTGGAGAAAGCAATATTATGGATAGAGGACTATAGAATATAGGATATTTTAGCTAGAAACAAAGGTTTGACGTTAATGAATTAGTTTCTTTCAAAAACACAGCTTTTCACTTCACAAGGCGTTAATTGATGGATTGGAGTTGTGTAGATCACTTGTGAATTATTGTGATGTTTTTATCAGCTTTTTAAACTTTCATTCTGACGGCACCCATTCACTGCAGAGGGTTCATTGGTGAGCAATTAATGGAATGCTAATATTCTCCAAATCTGTTTTGATAATGAAACAAACTCATCTATATCTTTGATGGCCTGAGGGTGAGTAAATTTTAGGTTTTGGAAGAACTGTTACTTCTGCAGCAAGTAACCATTCCTTTAAATGCTTAGTAATTTTGTCTATGTAAAATTACACCCAATTTTTAACTATTAAAACCGTTTAAGTTTTTAACGATATGTGAAAGGATACCAGAAAGGGAATGTTTACCTCTCTACCCTGCAAATTCCCTGTAGTCTAGATGATTTAGACAATTTTACAGCTGTAAAAACATTTCAAGAGTTCATGTAAGCACTTCAGTAAAAATATGAGCTGCACATTTGTGCTCAGCAAACCTTTAGTATGCCTGGCCCCATTAATGTCTGAAGGGTGGATTTACAATGCCTACTTTTTTTTATTGTTATTATTATGCTTTCCTTTTTGGTTTATTAATGAGCTTGAAATGAAATTTACAAATGATTGTTATTATTGTGTCATCAACAGTTCATTAGTCTTCTTAATCAAGTGCATTAATTCACAGCATGTTTTTAATCTTTTATTAGTTTTACACGCTGTGTGTGTATTTAAGATCTGAGAGGTGACTGAAAATGTCCCCAGTCCAGCAATCCATTTACGGTGTTTGATCAGGTAACTCGGCTTCCAGAAAGCAAACATACACTTGTGTTGAACTTCATTTGTTGATATCTTTTTCTTATGACTTAAATTCTTATGTTTAATTATGTTCTTATCTGATCTTGGGTACATTTGATGCTGATCCAAGAAAATATTAACCATGATATAATTGACTTTTCAGAAGTTTGGGGTTGGTAAGATTTGTAACAAATGTTTTTGAAAAAAGTATTTTATTCTCACCAAGGCTGCAAAAATACAGAAAAAAATGTAATTTTGTGAAATATTATTACAATTCAAAATAACTATTTTCTGTTTAAATATATTTAAAAATGTAATTTATTCCTATGAATGCAACAGTCTGCGTTCCATATTTGGAACCCCAAAAAGTTTCTATATGTTGCATTAATATATACAGTGGGTACGGAAGGTATTCAGACCCCTTTAAATTTTTCACTCTTTGTTATATTGCAGCCATTTCCTAAAATCATTTAAGTTCATCTTTTTTCCTCATTAATGTACACACAGCACCCCATATTGACAGAAAAACACAGAATTGTTCACATTTTTGCAGATTTATTAAAAAAGAAAAACTGAAATATCACATGGTCCTAAGTATTCAGACCCTTTGCTGTGACACTCACATATTTAACTCAGGTGCTGTCCATTTCTTCTGATCATCCTTGAGATGGTTCTACACCTCAAACCTGGTCAAGAAATACAGGAAGCGTCTGACCTCTGTAATTGTAAACACAGATTTCTGTACCAAATATTAAGTTCTATTTTTCTATTGTATCAAATACTTATTTCATGCAATAAAATGGATATTAATTATTAAAAAAATCATACAATGTTATTTTCTGGATTTTTTTTTTGATTCGGTCTCTCACAGTTGAGGTGTACCTACGATGAAAATTACAGATCTCTCCATTCTTTGTAAGTGGGAAAACTTGAAAAATCGGCAGTGTATCAAATACTTAGATGTATATGTACATATGTATATGTGTATATATATAGAACATTTTTGATGGAACCTTTAAAAGCCATTTTATATAAAACCTTTTTAAGGGTTCCAAATATTAAGCACCCAATATTTTACCAATTTTAATCATGCTTGATCTGATACAGGCTACGTTTTTCAGTAACACTGCTCTTTTTTTAGTCCTGATTGTGCTTGTACTTTGCGCTTAACATTTTTATTATGGGCAACAATGTTAATGGCAGACTCCCTCTGCTGTGTTTAGTCAAGTATGACGATGAAAATACCTGTGGGTCAGAAAAATTATTTTGATACATAACTCAATTCGGCCCACTGTTACCATAGCAACACATCTCTGAGATAGAAGGTTGGCAGGAGAGTGAGTTTGATATTGTGGGCACGCTTGAATGGATTCAGAGGGCGGCCATTAACATAAAAAGGCTACTTTAGACCTGGGGGATACTGATATATATATAACAGAAATGGGTTGAATAACTCGACGATCGAGTGGGATTTTCATTTCGAACTGTTAAGTGCAGCTCCAGTACAGCAGCATAAAGGTGTTTTGTGTTCGTCTACAGAGGAGACAGACTGAGTAGTCAGGAAAAATTAACTTTATTACAGGCACTATTGGATTTCACTCACCGTCACGTCTAAGAGAGGGTGCTGGATATGTTTCCCGACCGCTCAATCACACTTTTCTTCATCTCTCGGCCTCTTGCTTCAGGCAAACACCCATGAACACAAGGACATGCTTGTACTTTTGTCCTTGTGTGTACTTGAACACACAAATGGACTCTTGGACAGGACAACCTGGTCAGTCCAATGACATCACCTTGCTTTTTCATCAAACCTCAATGATTTTGACAGCTTGTGTGACACAAACCTCTGCTGTTTAGATTAATTGCACTCGGCGTGAAATAAAAGCATATCTGTTAAATCTTGCATAACGCTCTGACAGACGTACTGGGACATGGGTAATAAACAGTGCCTGTTTTGTGCCTTCTCCACCCTGTGACGTTCACTAAGCTCCAGTAATTTCCTCCATGATGTTACCTGCTCCTGATGATGAGGGTCATGAGGTCAAGCTTTAACCTAAATGGGCGGCAGTGAGGACAGGGTGTAAACATGAGTGAGGTCAGGTGGTTTGGTACTGTTTGTTCCAGAGGTCAACAGGGTGACCCGATGTGAGTTAGTTTCTTCAGGATTCTTAGACTCTCTTTTTTTCCTCAGGCTAACGCCAGGTTACACAAGCTGACTCCTGACTATAATATACTATTTGTTGAATCTAGTTTAACATTCCGTTTCGGAACAATTTATTTAGCTATGGCTCTAGTGTTTTTAAGGAAGGGTGGAGTGGCAGTTAAAAATCAAGGAATAAATTAGCTATATACTGTATATACTGTATATATATATATTTATTTATTACACAGCTCTGTGGAATACTTGATTCTGATTGGTCAGTCGCGACATTCCAAGGTATGCTATCCCTCGATAACAACCGGTAAAAGCTAATAACACAGGCTCATCCGAGAAACAGCAGTCGGCGCTGTACTCTTGCTTGAACAATTTTTTCTTGGTGGAAGCTTTGCATTTGGTCTCTGTGTTATTAGCTTTTACCGGTTGTTATCGAGGGATAGCATACCTTGGAATGTCGCGACTGACCAATCAGAATCAAGTATTCCACAGAGCTATAAATAAAAAACTATTCATGAAAATAAGTTTAGTAACTTAAGAGAGTGAAAAACTGAAAAAATGGATAAATAGAAATATTAAAAACAAAAATGTAATTAAAACGACAAAAGCACATAGCAAAATGACTAAAACTAAAATAAAAAATGAAAACTACAAATATAATAATAATTCTAAATGTTTAAAATATTCACACAAAAAATATATAAATAATACTAAAGTACACACATACGGCACACACTTAAACTTGATATTATCTCTATCTCAATTTTCTCCAGTTCCTTGAAAAAGAAGCAATGGCATTTTTGTGGATAACGAAAGTAAACTGTGGCGTAATACTTCAAAGTGTGACCATGTATTGATCCTAACCGTAACCCAGGACAGACACCACCTATGCTGCTTGCTCGGGTCACTGGACATCTGCGATCTGCAATGAGATAATTGCTATTGATCCACCTGCCTGCTTGGTCATTAGTCTGCGGCCTGTCTAAAACACAACCTGAAGGGGGAAATGGAGATATCTCTCCAAAACTATAACCAAAAAGTCAAATTAAATGATAAAACAGTTGGTTAAATTGTATTGAACATATTGTAATGGTAGGCTCCAGTATGCAGCTAAAACTGAATTGCAAATTCTTTCTTTAATAAAATGTAAAAGTTGGTTTTAACAATAAGTATCAATTTATTATTTTTAATAAAACCCTTTTTATTATCAAAAGGTTGTTTTTTTTCTAGTTTTTAAAGTTTTGTTTTAGGTTTTTCCATCTATTATTTATGTTTAATGTCAGCTTTATTTCAAGGTTGTGGAAAACCTAGTAGCAATATCATGGTGTTTTACAGTTATGAATTTCATGCCTGGATTTATATTAATATATAAAACAACATTTTATGAGGAAGGGTTTGTATGTGCAAATTTCAGTGGCACCAAGCGTGTTGTGGTTGGTTCCCAAGGCTATGTTTTGTTGATACTTATAGCCCAAGTCAAACAAAAACAAAAAAATTCCCACTCCCATGTCTCTATGATATTCAATGGGATTTATTTGTTTATTTCCTGTTTTATCATCTGCCATGCAAAGATTGTAAGTCTAGAAACATAGCACACATCTACCTCAATATACCATATCATTTTAGCTGTCATTCATGTCTGTAGACCAGATGGTACAGAACAACATGTGCACTCAAGTTTAATATACCTTTTATGTATAGTTTATGTTTTGTTCAAATACCAAAACCAATAGCAATAGTGATGTTTGCCTTAGAAAGTGGCATTAATATAAAATATATCAGCTAGATATTGCTCTTTGTGAGTGCAATCTTTATTTAATGAAGTTTAAAATCCCCTATGCCAGTCCCAGATGCCTGTAAATGTCACAAAAATCCATTGTATCAAAAGTACTGGGATCTTCATTTAATATTTTACATATTACTACACAAAAATATTCTTCACTTTTGTCTTAAATCCTTGATTTATACTACATCCGCTCTGGCTAAAAATAAAACGGCTATTTTAGCAGCACAGTGAATCATTCCCACCTCCCAAGAATCCCTGAATTATTAAAAATCCATAAATGAAGTGCCAGTGTGATAGAGCTTGTTATACATTATAAAGAACATTCTCTTGTCTCACAGTTTACCCGTGTCCGTGCAGAGAAATCTGGCCATGTGATGCGAAAACTGCCGACAGCATCCTGAATCAGGATCATAAATAATGTAGGAGCATCAGCAGGTCCCGGTGGGGGCTTATATTGCATTGCTTTGAGTCTTGCTAATGATAGTGAGAGAAAAAGAGAGAGAGAGACAGCAAAGCAGAGAGAGATCTGAACGTGTCCCGGAGCAGTCGGAAAACTCGTACTGAGAAGACCTGCAGCCATCTCTGCTTCTCTGAGGTTTATGGGACACAGAACCACAGCAAAGTGAGTGGGACAACACGAATGTGGGAAGGACAGCCTGACTATTTGTTCTGCTGTTTGTCTGTGTGGCTCATTCTCTCACTCTCTCTTTCTCTCTCTCTGTGGAGTAAAGGAAGGCGGGCTATACAGGAGGGAGAGGAAATCACAGGGGCTGATAAGTAGGGTCCAGTTTGTCTCCATCTCTCTCTCCGTCAGCTCTCTCGTTCAGCATGGAGCCCAACAGCCCTAAGAAAATTCAGTTTGCCGTTCCACTCTTCCAGAGCCAGTTGGATCCCCAGGCGTCCGAGCATGTAAGTAGAGAGAAGCTCTTTTATTGCATTGTGCCTAATGGAGACTGGCCTGCATTGCTCTTCGGCTCCCTTGAGGCTGTCTTGAAGCATCAGATCTGTGCAGATTGCTGCCAAAATCCGTTTTATGATATGATGTCATACATGGTGAGATTGTAGTGCTTGGAAAATATGTAATTTTTTAAAGCACACCACTGGAATGGCTTGATCAAATAGTAGGAATTAAGAATTTGCTGTCAAATTTCAGTACAAAACCGTTTTTGTTGACTATTTTGATAGGTGTTATTCAAAGAGTGTGAATTGGTGGTAAAAAAAAAAAAAGAAGTTTTTTGTTCTTTGTAAAATTGTAATTCGTGCAGCTGAATAGATTCTTATTGTGCAAGAGCTGTTCATTGATGGATCCGGATCCAGCGGTGAGGCTTCATGCCCGGCAGTAAAAGTGTTTGATGTTGGTGCTGTTGCTGACAATGTCATAACAGGAAAGTATGATGATGCCGACGTGTCCAATCAGTGGCAGTCTCTCTTGTGCTGAGTAAGTTCTCTGTCAGTAAAGGCAGTGTTCACTCTTGTTTCTTGGAGCATTTTTATTTATTTACTCTTTTAAGAACCTGGTCTGATGCAGGTTCATGGCTCAGTGATTTTGTGTGCTGGCACAATCAAGTCTAGTAGTTCAGATTTTTACTGACCCTGCAGGAAGGAGAAGTACTTTTAGTCAGTTATCATTTGCCTTTAGAGGAACCCATGACTCCCACCAGAATTAAAAGAAATAAAAAAAGGTTGTTGTCAAATTAAAATGGGGAACATTTAAAGGGATTTTAATGTTAAAAGTGTTGTATTTATGTATGTTACATAGATTTTATGTATTATTAATGTGTACTGGCCCTGATTAAATAATATCTGCAATCCAAGGTCTTTTTTCTAGTTAGGTTGTAGTTTTTGCTCAGCTTTTGCCATTTTAATATAATGTTACCTTGGTGTCACCAGCAGCATTCGCATCATATAATGCAGCAATATCCAGTGAGGTCATGAGAAACTTGTGGTCGTGCAACTAGTGAGTTGGCTGGGCTTGATAACAGATGTACACGATCAAAAACACTGATGTTGTGAGAACGCAGTACTGGCTTGACAGGTCAAGTGACGGCTCAAGAAGGTTATCTCTTATTTAAAACAGACTCTGATGTTCAGGTATATTTCAAACCGCATGGAGGTGGATGACATTGTTGTGTGTGAGCTCATGCTGTTTCACATGTGTTGAGGCAGCATGTTGTGAGGCTAAAAGTGATCTAAACCCAGCAGCCTTCTTCAGGGAATTGATTGTATTGACCCAGTGAATCACCCAACAAATGCTGGTGTCTGGACACATGGGGTAAATCAGTCAGCATGAACATTTTACGCCCATGTTCCATCTGTTATTGTCAGTTAGCGCTTACAAAAGTAGCAAAAAGTACCATGGTAATACTACAACTGCAAGCTAAATTCTGATATATTTATACACACACAATATATATACTGTATATATATATATATACTGTATATATATATATATATATATATATATATATATA
>NW_015505483.1:1528323-1541490 GCF_001515645.1 Sinocyclocheilus grahami | reverse complement strand
TATATATATATATATATATTTACATTTATAATTAATTTCATTAATAAACTATTGAATATATATGGATTATAATATATAATATTAAAAATTACAGTTATTTTACATTAAAAGTTACAACAGAAACGCCATTTGGAATTCACCCCATTTGAAAAGAGTGACATTTCACCGTGGCTGGTTGTTAATGTCGTCTTTTGACATCACGGGACAATAAATGCAAAAGTTTGCACACGCAAAAAACCCATTCAACACAGCCAAATTAACTTCAAATAAGCACATTACTGTGGTTTTCATTACACGTTTCAAAGATTTCGATTAAAGCATCAACATACAGTCCAGAGAAAGACTGCGTGAGCTCATATATTTTAATGTCACGGAAACACTAAAATATCATACAACACGGCAAAATTAAACCTAAAATTCATTATTGTAACACAGCTTTTGACATTAAAGGATTAAACAAGGTGAAAGACCACGTTCCCTTCACTTAAACAGTTAATTTCCCTCAAACTTATCGTTCATACAATGGTTATTCTATATATATATATATATATATATATATATATATATATTGTACGTGGTATACATAAGTGGTTGGAATGTTTATTAAAAAATAAGCATATTATATATTACTGCCCTATGCACAAGTAGATCAATTAGAATTAGTATTATTCCATTTTTTCATTTAGATTATTATATTACTGTTGCTGCTTTGCTAAACAAATGAATAAACAAAAAATCTTTAACTAGCTTAAGCTGGTTTGCTGGTCTCCAGGCTGGTCTATTAACTGGTTTTAGAGAGGTTTTGGGGCATTTTCCTATTGGTTGGGCTGGGGGATCTGCTTAAACCAGTGAACCAGCTTAGGCTTGGGGTTTTTCCAGCAGGACATTGTATTAAATTAAACCAATAAGCCACTCAGCGATGTGTATCATAGTGATTTTAACACAGTTAAATGGGTTTTACTACAACCACTTTACTTTTATTAATGGCCGTATAATTAGTATAATAGATTTTTTTTTCTCTTCAGATTCGCAAACGCAGACCTACTCCAGCCACATTGGTCATCTACAATGAGTCCAGTGCATCAGGTAAGAGTCTTAAAACATTAAACAAGCTGTGTGCTTCTTTGTAGTCACTGAAAGGGTTGGTTCAACCTACATGGACCGTTGGGTCATAGCAAACAAGGCGCTATTGAACTACAGCCCTTCTGTGCATCTAAATTAAGATAAGAATCTACAGTGAATGGTCTGTCTCTCATTAAACTGTAACTTTAGGGTAAAGTTTTCAGTATTCTCTCATTGTGCAGATCTCTAACTCTATATGTTTGCTTCGGTTAACTGGATCAGCATCCCTAATGCATTAGTACTAGAACTCATGACTGATCTTTTCAAAAACAAACAAGAGTTGGTCTATTTGTGCATCATTTTGAGGTGTTTTTCAAGGTTCGGTGCTGTAGTATTTCAGCTGTGGAGTATTTCTTTTGAATTTCCGCTATTGTTTACATAAGGCCGTGGATTTCTGTATTGTTATGAAAATAGGCCCTCTCCAATTCTCATGTACAATCATTATATGATATTGCGGGAGGAAATGTGCTCTTCTGGTTTAAAGGACAACTTGATAGGTCTGACGAGGTCATTTCACGTCGGAGCGTCTGTAATCTAGCCTTGGGTCGGAACAGCACAACACGCTGTGAAAGTGGCAATGGTCAACAGGCTCTATCAGCACAAACAACCCACCTATGGCGTCAGCATATGGGAGTGGACAGGCTGTGTGGACCGGTGCACTGTAGCTCTGTCATCTTTTTCAAGTGTTGTCTCTTCTGGGTGAACTCTCAGTTTAACCTCAATGTAGAACAATATGGCTTATCTATGAGTGGAATTCAGGGTTATTTGGGAAATGGATGGGATGTATTTTGCTGCGCTTCAACTATACCTACTATCTATAAATGACCCTTTAGAAGGTTAATACAGAAGCCTGTTCTTGCCTCAGAGTAAATAAAAAGGGAATTATGACTTTATATCCCACATTGGGACTTTGCATACCACAATGTGACTTTATAGCTCTCAGTGTGACGTTAAATCTCCCAGGATGACTTCATATCTCACAATGTGAATATATCCCACAACCATGACTTTATGTCACAACAGTGACTTTATATCACACAATGTGACTATATATCTCACAGTATTAATTTAAAGCTCCAAATGAGATCTTATATGTCCCAGTGTGACTTTAAATCTCACAACAGTGACTTTATATTTCATAATGTGACTCTGTCTCACAATTATGACTTCATATCTCACAATACAACTATATATCTCATAATTGACTTTATATCTCACAATGTAACTATATATCTCAAAATTGTGACTTTATATCTCGCAATGTGACTATATATCTCAAAATCGTAACTTTATATCTCACGTTATTACTATATATCTTACAAATGTGACTATATCTCACAATATGACTATATCATAATTGACTTTATATCTCAAAATATTACTATTTATCTAACAAATGTGACTATATATCTCACAATTGTGACGATATTTCACAATGTGACTATATATCTCAAAATTTTTACTTTATACCTCACAATATTATTATATATCTAACAAATGTGACTATATCTAGATCAGTGTTTCCCAACCTTTTTTTAGTCGCGGCACCCTTTGGAAATTTTAACAAACTCGTGGCACCCTACAAAATAGATTTTGTCTCAATATTTGAATTTCTAACTTCGATATGATAATTTGAAAAGTATAGATATTCGGTACAACAGGGAAGAACTGCAGAATATAATGTCATACAGATATTTTTCATATTATTAAAACATTTTATCCATCAATGGTGGCAATCAGTAGGCTAATTTCTAATGAAGAGACCAATTTATATGACAGATTTTAATGTAGGCTTTTACACATATGTAAACATTGTTTAATTACCATTATAACTAGCTATCTCACAAATTTTTGCTCACTCAGTGTTTTTTCCTATTAAATTATTTTGTCTACCAAAATGTATAATACACATGCTTTTAGTCCTGGTGTCCTCTACAGTGGACATGAAATTATGTCCTGTTTCATAACAGGAAGTCATATTTTGATTTGAAACCCCATAACATTTTCCTGAGATGTTGTTTTATGACAAACAATTTGAAAATTAATCAGATTTAAATTATAATTACAAAATATTATCATATTTCCATAAGAATGTACAATTTTATCACTAAATTAATGTCAGCCATTTTTAAAAACCAAGGAGAGGGAGTGGTCTCGGTGAAACATCCAATCATGTGGTATCTGTGGAAAGCCCTGAATGTGCTCTGTTAAAACTGTGACATGTGAGGTCTCCGAGAAACTCACTCAAATATAATGTCCACTACAGAGGCAAAAACTCCATAGCTGGGTCTCAGGAGGATATATACGCAATTTCTGATTTAAATGTTTTTTTAATCGGTGGCACTTTAAAGTAAACGTTATCAAATCTCATGGAACTATATATATGCATGAATTACTAGCCTATCAGTGATGTAATAATTAAAATTATTATTGCATAATGTGTTGTACGACGAAAATATTCCAGCATTAGGTTACATTTAACATTTCTAGCATGCATAACAAATGCATAATAAAGCATGCACGTAAATGTATTTAAATTCATATGTATGCGTGAAGCTAAATGCATTAAAACCCTCGAGCTGGTGAGTTTTTGTTGACAAAAAAAAGCGGATTTGTGTTGCATGGCTAGAAATGACGCGTTTGCATTCATACAGAAATATTCCAATACTTTATTTCTTTGTTCTGAACTGAAGTTCAGGCATATATATAAGAAAAAAGACAAACTAGTACAAATCTGCACAATAAATGACTATGACAACTGAAGGTGCAGAACTATAAATCACATAAAAGGGCAATAAACAGCTCTAGAAATCACATTTCTGATTTGCACAGAGTTAAAATAATGGCTTCAGAATGGCATAATAGCAAATGAATGTTCAGGGATGTTTTAAGCATTAAGCATTAATGATCTGTCTTTGGTGCTGAATCACCTTCTCGCGTAAAAACTGTATTAAAATACTGTTATGTGTGTAAACAAAACCTCGTGTCGTCACAGAACAGTATTTTATGTGACAGTATATATAAACTGATCCCACAGAGTTCATTTAAACCAGTGCTTTAATTCAGTATAGCTTAGCTTTACTATAGTAAGTCATTGCATGACCTCTCTGAACACCATATCACAACACAGTAGGGCTGTTGCAGACAGAAACAATACTGTACTGCATAGATGTTTCCTGTCGGCTCAATTTTTGAGTGGACTTTGCTGTTCCGATGAACATGAACGGTATACGAGTGGAGCGACTGAGCGGAGCGCACACGCATAGAGTGGGATAATAAGTCACACCACGTGAAAGTGAATCCTGAGCGGTGAACTCATTTTCGGCAGCCAAAATTTCGGTGCATCTCTAATTATTGGCGACATCAGAAATTGATATTATATAATAGATGCTTTTTTGAACATTTTAGCAATTTAAAAATATTAAAAAATGATTTTTTACACTGCACCCCAGGGTGCCGCGGCACCCTAAACACTGATCTAGATAGATAGGTCCTTCAAGGTATCTTGGAGAGGTGAGGTGTCCAAGTCGCAACATCTAGCTACTGGGGTGCCACAGGGCTCAGTTCTTGGACCACTTCCCTTCTCTGTCTCACATGGCATTTTCTTGTTGGATGATGGACCATCACCTTCAACTCAACCTGGCTAAGACAGAACTGCTTGTGGTTTCAACAAACACGTCACTTTATCAAAATTTCACCATCCAGTTAGGCTCATCAACCATAACTCCTTCAAAAACAGCTAGAAACCTTGGAGTTATGATTGATGATCAGCTGACTTTCTCAGACCATATTGCTAAAACTGCCCAGTCCTGCAGATTTGCTTTATTCAACATCAAGAAGATCAGGCCCTTTCTTTCGGAACATGCTTCACAACTCCTTGTTCAAGCTCTTGTTCTGTCCAGGCAGGACTATTGCAATGCTCTCTTGGCAGGTCTTCCGGCCACTTCTATCAAACCTCTACAATTAATCCAAAATGCCATTGCAAGATACATTTTTAATGAGCCGAAAAGAACACACGTCACACCTCTGTTAATCAATTTGCACTGGCTACCAGTAGCTGCTCGCATATAATTCAAGGCATTAATGTTTGCCTACAAAACCACCACTGGCTCTGCACCCCTTTAACGAAATTCATTACTTCAGAGTTTTGTGCCCTCTAGAAGCTTGCGTTCTGCAAGTGACAGCGAGTTTGAGCTCCTTAGAAACTATTTGTTAGTCACCTATCCATTTTTGGTGGTTCTGCCATTGCCTGAAAAACGGGTATGCAAACAAGATGCCTTTTTTACTGCTGCTTGTAAATGTGGTCGTAACTTCATGCTTTTTGCAACAGGCTGAATGTGTTTGGCACAAGCTGTCAGCAGACAACATGGACCCTGACTTTGTGGAGAGGCGTAGGGTGGGACTAGAGAACTTCCTGCCATCTCAAAGAGGCACAAAATCACTTTCACAGACTTTTTCATTAACTGTTCCCTCCTGGTGGAATGACCTGCCCAACTCAATCCGAGCAGCTGAGTCCTTAGCCATCTTCAAAAAATATTTGTAAGTTGCTTTGGATAAAAGCGTCTGCTAAATGACTACATGTAAATGTAAATGTAATATCTCACAAAATGACTATATATCTCACAATTGTTACTATGACTATATTTCATGATTGTGATTCTGTATCTCACACTGTGACTTTATATTGTATTTCACAATTACTTTAAATCGCACAATGTGGCTTTCAATCTCTCAATATTAATCTACTGTATATCTCACAATTGTAATTTTATATCTCACAAATAATGTGGCTTTGAAAACCACAACTTTTTTTCTCATTCTGTAATTGTGACTTTTTATATGACAATTGAAAATTTCACAGTGTGACATTTTATCCAACTTAGTTTCTTATTTTAAACTCAATTATCTTTTTAAATTTTTTACTCTGAAAAACTGGCTTTACATACAGTAAAATACAGTAGTTGTTCCTAAAGACTTTCATGGAACATTCATGTGGTCTATACCTGAAGGCTTTTGTTTTCAAACCTACATTATGCTGAGAAAGTTCATATGTTTTCCACTTGAGGGAAATGCCAGCACATTAGCGTCATCAGTAAACACGGTAACCTGGACCCTAATCCCACTCAACAGCCCACATGAGAAACCAGTTTTTGGCACTGTAAATGTAGAGAAACCATTCCAGAGTCTAAACAAATGCTGCCTTCAAGCTATGTCAGAACGATCACGTTCACGATTTGAGCACACATGAATGGCATCACAATGTTTTTGCTTGGAAATTAAACAATGAAGGTGGAAGCTAATTGGTATCATAATTACATTTTAATTGCTAACATAGTTTGTATAATTGACTTTGTTTTTATTCTTCATCAAAATACAAAGTACAAAGCTTGCCTGACAGCACTTCTTATTAAGCCACGTTTATGAGGTGCCAGGCTTGTGGGACAAAACTTCCCATAATTCTCTGCGGCAGCATGAAAATGATAAAATACACAGATATAACATAATTTCCACACCTAATGCGCATCCTTTGATCTACAGGGCTGCATTAGTGCTAAAAAATGCTTCCTGTGTTTGTCAAGTGAAAAGAGAGAAATATGAAATTGCTCAATGCGTCCAGTTTATTCAGACCAAAAATCTATAACACATCAAATCGTAATTGCGACTTCCAAGCTTGTAAGTTGGACCTTCCCAGAAATACTTGAATGCAGAAAAACACATAATGTCATATTATGCTCATGTTGTGACAGTGAATTCCTTCAATGCACTGGCTACTTTGAGGTCAGACATCAGTGATTTTTGAGAATTAGGACAAAATAGGCTAGAGAACTAAAAATCAAGTTTACTCTATGTATTAAGGAATTGTTTAGAATTAATCTTTTTCAGCACGTTCAGAGGTTTTCACGTTTGGGTCCTGTTTCTTTAATTTGCTCATAAAATATGTGATTTTGTTGATAAATACTGGTAAATTTAGCATTCACTTATGTTATATGATGGTTTCAAATAGATTTTCAGCTCTATCTACTAAACTGTAATTTCAGTCAGAGAAAATATTATATTTTTCCATTTATTTTGCATATCACAAATGTATTAAATCCAGTTGCTAACAGGACCTACTTAAAATATTAAACATATCTGAAATTCCCAAACATTTTATTACAGTGTAAGTTGATATGCTGAAATGGTTGTGACAGAAAAAAAAAATTCACACTTATATATAATTAATTTTTTTTATAATTGTGTAACTCACGTATATTTTTTACATTAAACTTTTTAACATATTACTGTTTTAAATATTAAATATTATATTATATTATATTTTAATATGTACAAATAATTAGTTTGAGGTGATGTTAGGGGTTGTGAGTGATATATTTAATGTCATAATTTTGCTAAAATAAACTGTAAATATAATAAAATGAAGTGTTTCATATGTATTACGAACATTCCAGTGATAATATGTATTTTCAAAACTAATGACAGGTAAAGATGTGTTATGTTTTTGTCTCAAGAATCAGTGATATATTTTCTTAAACATCCAGTGTCAGAGTGTCTTCATAAATGGTTCAATACCAGTGAATAAATATAGCAATGATCCAGCTCATCCGAGTGTTCAGGACTAGTCTTGGCTGGAAGCTCACAGATATCATATGTGCCCATACTCTTGTGTTTGACTTGGCAGAGATGGCTGGTTTTCTTGATAAAGCTTAACCAAACCTCCTCGCTGGAGCCAGCATTGCCATCTGCCAGTTCTGCTTGAGAAGAGGGCCTTGCTATGAGCTCACGAGTTTTCCTTGACTAAGAGCGTTTATTGTCTCCCGTCGGTTGCCAGGTCTTACTCAACAGAGATGACATGCTCTCCAGCAAAGCCATTCAAACCTGACAAATGACTGGGAAGTGCTGTTAATTTCAGAGCTGTTTGTTTTTCCCGATTGAGCAGACGATCACTGGGTGGTTGTTGTGGCGTTGCGGTTGTGCGCGGAGAATGGCTGCCTATTTTCCCCTGCTGATTTTGGATGTAGATCGCAGGGGCATGTTGAGGAGGTGGGACGCACAGAGCTGCATTCACAAAACAAGCACCTCTTTGTTTGGCTGACATTTCTTCCTCTGATCCAAAACACTTGGAATCGGTCCCTTATAAAGAAAGTTTTTGAAGCTTTATGAACTTGCGTCACACGATTGCTGCTTGTCATAAACTGGGCACCGCATAACCGTGAGCAGAAGATGAAGTTGAAGAGCGGCTTGGTTTGTTATTGTGGTTAGAGTGGTCATTTAGTGCAGCATTCATGGAGCAGAACCTGTGGCTTTGGCAGGGACGTTTTGTGCGATACATCTTTGTAACGAGGTCCTCGTGTGTGGAGCCAGTGGGTCCATAAAAGCAGAAAGATCTTCTGGCTACTGTGGTTCACTGTGTGCCTCTGGTTCTACTTAATGTCAGGTCTGGAGTCATAATCCAGCATTTGCTCGGACTCCATTTAAAGTCTTAAGTGGCTATTAGGTGAGGGAATAAAGATGCTCAGTGGCTTTAAGAGAGATCAGGGGATCATTAAATTCTTCGTCAGTCCAGTAGTGGTGCATAAAGTCCTCTGACTACATAGTTTTCATTGAATGAAAGTACAATACAAAACATAGACTACATTCAAAACAATTCAGTATATGTGACTCTGGACTACAAAGTCACACGGGTATATTTGTAGCCGTAGCCAACAATACATTGTATGGGTCAAAGTTATCGATTTTTCTTTTATGCCAAAAATCATTAGGATATTAATGAAAGATTATGTTCCATGAATATATTTTGTAAATTTCCTACCGTAAATATATAAAAACTACATTTTTGATTAGTAATATGCATTGCTAAGGATTTAATATGGACATCTTTAAAGGTGATTTTCTCAATATTTAGATTTTTTTTGCATCCTCAGATTCCAGATTTTCAAATAGTTGTATCTTGACCAAATATGGTCCTATATCCTAACCAACCATACATCAATGGAAAGCTTATTTAGTTAGATAAATTTTAAAAAATTTACCCTTATGACTGTTTTTATGGTCCAGGATCATATATGTTAAATATATACAGTGGCCCTCCAAAGTATATGAATTTCATTTTTACCATTTTTGCAATGAATTAAGTTGATTTTAGTGGATGTATCAAGTTAATTCACACAGGGCACATGTGCATTTTTCTTCTAAATAAATACAACTAACTAATAATTTCGAATGCAGTAACATCTGAAGATATTTTGGTGGCAAATATTTACTACTGTTCAAAAGTTTTAGGTCAGTATGTTTTTTTTTCATGAAATTAATACTTTCATTCAACAAGTATGCATTAAATTGATCAAAAGTGACAGTAAAGACATTTATACGGTTACAAAATATTTCAATTTCAAATAAATGCTGTTGCATTCAACTTTCTATTAAACAAATAATCCTGTAAAAAAGGAAAATGGTTTCCACAAAAATACTGTTTTCAATATTGATAATAATAAAAAACGTTTCTTGAGTTCCAAATCAACACATTAGAAGGAATTAGAAGGAAGGAGTAATGAGTCACTGAATAAATTACAGGAATAAATTACATTTTAAAATATATTCAAATAATAAAAAAAACAGTTCTTTTAAATTTTAGTAAAATTTCACAAAATTGCTGTTTTACTGTATTTTTGATCAAATAAATGTCGCCTTAGTGAGCATTAGAGACTTCTTTCAAAAACATGAAATAAAATGTATTAAATAAAGCATTATGTGGAATAAAATATCACAAAATGATAATTTGATGATTGTTTTAATGAAGCTACAGCAATAGCAACCTTCCAATTATACCAGATTGCAAATGTTCCAGATCCTCACTGCAAAATCCACCAATTAAAAAAGGTTGAACATTCCAGTATTTTATGAAATAGGCTCCAAACACTTGGTCAAACTCAAGGCGCATAAGCTTTGAGAGCATGCATGAACTTGTAAGATGCTCGGAAAGAAACATGATGATCCTAGAAGACAAATTGGTCTTTCAAGTCTCGAAAATGAACAAATAGCCCTACATTTCATAACATCTTAAATAATGTATATGCAGTCACGGAAAGAAATGGGTCGGCCCCCTAAAAGCAGTTTTGCATTATGAAAAGAAACTTGGGAGTGGAATGTAAAATCAAAGTTTGTTAGTCGCCTAACGCATTCCATTCTTGGATCAAGATATAATTGGTCTAAATTTGGCTTTGCTCTTAGTGTCCTTTAACAGAATTTGTGGAGATAGAAATTCAGGAGAAATGAAGCACGCAGACATTTCTGTGACCCAATCTTACAGTTTAGATGTGACTCGAATGTCAAAAAACTTGTTGTGGTCCCTGAACTAAAATGAAAACATATTGTCTGAACATTAAAATGTCAATAAAAAAAAAAAAAAACTTTTAAAAATGTTTTTTCTTGGTTATGTGAACATTAAGGGAACAGTCTATTTAATCATTTTGCAAACATTATGTGAATGTTACCATTAAATGTTCTTTAAACATTCTGAAACAAGTATTAACACTTAAAAATGTTAGAAAAATAAATGTTTTCCAAAACGTTGGAAGAATGTTTGTACATACTTTAGATTTGGATGAATCTGGATGTCATTCTAGTATGCTGATTTGGTGCACAAGAAAAAATAATTATCAATGCTGAAAACTATTGTTTTGTGGAAAAGCATTATTTTCCATGATTATTTATTGAATAGAAAGTTGAAAACAACATTTATTTGAAATAGAAATATTTTGTAACAGTATAAATGTCTTTACTCTCACGTTTAATCAATTTAATGCATCCTTGCTAAATAAAAGTATTAATTTCATGCACATTTTTGAACAGTAGTATATATATTCCACCTACAAGTCACATTAATATATATCTATATCTATATTCAGTGGGGCCAAAATTATGTAAACACTAGTATTTTGACCAGCTAAAAAAATGGTTTTAAGTCAGTTATTTCTATCTTTTGCTGTAGTGTGTCAGTAGGAAATATCAATTTACATTTCCAAAAATTCATTTTGCTTCAAGAAACCTACCTGCAAAGCTACCAAGTGCACCTAGAGCAAAAGCTGCTTTAAACGCAAAGGATGGTCACACTAAATATTTATTTAATTTAATTAATAGAAGTTAATTGATAAAGAAAATCTATTTATGACATTATTTTGACAGCATCCTCATTTTACAGCATTTTTACACAAGTGCCTAAAACTTTTAACAGTACTGTAGCTTTGCAGGTAGGTTTCTTGAAGCATCTTGGAGACGTTGCCACAGTTCTCCTGGATTGAGTCTGTCTCAGTTTGTTCTGTTTCTTCATGTCATTCCAGACAGACTGGATGATGATCAGATCAGATCTCTGTGTGCAGCACTGGCTGCTGTCAGACTCCTTGTGCAAACAAAAATCTCACCGGATTATTATAATTAATGGCAAAATGATAGATAGATAGATAGATAGATAGATAGATAGATAGATAGATAGATAGATAGATAGATAGATAGATAGATATTTTTGAGTTCAAATGGCATTTATTTGAAATAGAAATTCTTTGTAACAATGTAAATATATTTATTGTCAATTTTAAAACTTTTTAAGCATAATTTTAAGAATAAAGTTTTTCTTTAGCTACATTTCTAAATCATTAAAATGGTATTAGAAGTAAGTCCCCCTGTTCTTTTTCCCCTTCAGGAGATGACAAGCAGACTACAAGCAATCAAACAGAGGTGAGTACTGTATCTAAAGCAATGACAGAGATGAGAGATTAACACTAGCACTTAAAATGAGCATTAGATTTGATCTCCCTCACTCCTGTCTCCACCATCACTGTATCAGACATCACACGGTGTTCTTTTCAGACGTCTTAGTGGACGTGGCGGTATGTAAGCAAAGCCTCCGGCTGCTTCTCTGCAGAGCTCTCTATGATGCTCAGTGGAGGGTTTGCTATGAGATGGATGGAGCTCTGATGCAGTTGCCATTGATTACCTGCTGGAGCAGAGCTCCTGAAATAGAGTCTGCGTGAAATCAGATCCTCTCTCTCACGCTGTGCTTTTCCACTGTCCACGCCAGGCCCAGAGTGCCCAGCTGTCTCCAGCCCAGAGGAAACAGAGCGTCTACACGCCACCGACCATGAGAGGTATGAGACCCGCATCCAACCATATACACCATCTGCATATTATGTGAAGTTACAGGCTCTTACCTAACCATACCATCTGAATCATTCCTGTTATGCAGTACCATTTGAGTTCAGTAACATTTGAAAACACAAATAGACTTTTGTCATAATTTAGTATTTCTATAAAAGGACCAGCTTTTCAGAATAAAGGCCAAACTCAGAAAGTTGAATTTTAATATTTAGAACTTAATTATTTATATAATGGCAAGAAATTAACTGGATGATGGAAATTAAGAGCTAAAGATAGAGCTTACATTTGAAATTTTTCTATACCTTTGTATATTGATTTTATCATAGTTTTTATACTGTAACTGTACAGTATCAGTCAAAATGGATTGTTTTAGAGTCAAACAACCCCATTAATATTTAGATTTATACAGTTAATATGAGTAATTATATTTATAATATATTATCGCCATATAATTTATATTTATAATGTGCACATCTGTACATAAGTCTTCTGCTTACTCCATCTATATGTATATTATTTTTCATTTTTATACTGCTTTTAATTCTTAATCTCACTTATTTGCACACTTGGCAAATAAAGCTTGTCGGATTCTGATTATAGTGATGCACGGAACAAAACAGATTTCATCAAATCCATTGATAATTTATATACTGCCCTATTATACTTAATTTTTTGTTAATATTCATAATTATTTTTTTATTTATTTTAGTTAAAGTTTTAGTAGTTTTGTTTTGTGTCGTTGGCATCTTTATTAGCTTTTGTTTTTTAAAAGTATATCGTTTTTATTAGGTTTTAGAGTATTTCATTTTCGTTATTTTAGCTTAAACTAAACAAAAATTAGAAATGTTTTTACTAGCTGAAAAAAAAGTTATATTAGCTATATATATATATATA